>NW_026882741.1:0-43401 GCF_032173495.1 Musca vetustissima | reverse complement strand
TGGAATAACGTACTGAATTGAGCCTTGAAAGATGTCTGCCAAGTTTCGAGAAAATCGGTCCAGATTTCTATATAGCTCCCATATATAGTTTCGTCCGATTTCATGTAAATGATGCACCAAAGTCCCTATATATGTTTCGATTTTCACGAAATTTGGCATAGCGTACTGAATTAGTTTCAGAATAATCTGTGCCAATTTTCGAGAAAATCGGTTCAGATTTAGATCGTATTTAATTAAGCCAAGAGTGATGTCTGCCAGGTTTCGAGAAAATCGGTCCAGATTTCTATATAGCTCCCACGTATAGTTTCGTTCGATTTGCACGAAATTTGACATAACGTACTGACTTGAGCCTAGAGTGGTGTCTGCCTTGTTTCGTGAAAATCAGTCCAGATTTAGATATAGATTCTTTTATTATAGATTGATTTTAAGTAATTGACGTACAAAGGAACCAATAGGAACAAAACGTTCTGAAATTAGTATAACCTAACCTGTGACAAGTTTGTTTGAAATCGTTTAATATTTCGATAGAGCTTCCATATATATTTTCGCCCGATTTCAAGTAAATTGGGCATCAAACTCCTCATGTTAGTCAGATTGACATCAAATTTTGCACAACGTACAAAATTGAGCATAGAATTACGTAGTTGGGTTTTCTAGAAGTACAGACATAGCCCAATGGATGACCTATTTATATTTGTTTGAAGTCAATTTACATACTTTATGGATAGATCTAGGTAGATTCACATTTAGATAAATATCACATATTTTATTTCATCCAATTTCATGTTAAAAGCCCTGTTTAATATACCCATAGTGGTGAAGGGTATCATATAGTCGGCCCCGTCCGACTTTACTACTTCCCTTACTGGTTTACATTAAAATAGTTGTTTACATTAAAATAGTTAGCTGATTTGTTCCGTGTGTTGGGGTTATCCCCTTATAGCTGTATTCCACCATAGTATGGGGATATTCTGTAGACGAAATTTTTAGTTCGTACCCTAAATAGTATGGAATTTTTCAACGATTTAGTCGATTTAGCCATATGTTGTAAACATTTTTCTATCGGAGGATATCGACATAAAAACTAAAACGTGAGGTTTGAGAATGAACTATATCGACCCGCATTTAGGCCCAGGTCCTATGTAAAAATCCTACCAATCTAATATTTAGCGAGATGGACGGTTTTGGGATTCAAAACTAAAATATTAGCTTGGAACTTAAGCTATATTGGCCTTTATTAGGCATAACCCCTTATATAATGAAAACATCAAGTATTTGCTAATTTCTACACAATGTTGTCACTATTGGCCCCGCTTTAGTATGACTCATATAAATGTGTCCTCTAAATTGGAGTATTTTCAGGATTTTATACACATGCTTCACCCTACCATATAATATATGTCAACATTTTGGGGTTTTGTGATTTTAGGGAAAACCCCCATTGAAATTGTTGAAATTTCTATTTGGTTTACAACAATCGATTGGTATAATTGTCGTTGTATGGTCCTTATATTTTCATTTCAAAAATTTGTCAGTATTCCTATGGTGGAGGGTATCCAAAGTTCGGCCCGGCCGAACTTAGCGCTTTTTCACTTGTTTTAAATTCATATTGTCATATTACTGTTTTAATGTTCTCCCAAGGGTGCGTATGAGAATGTTTTGGAATTTCTAGCATGTATACGCAGTTAACGTTTGGGAATGGTAGTACGAACTATATATTAGGTTGGGGAAAATAAATCCATTATTTTTTCGGCATATGGCTGTACTGATATATTTCTCGTAAAGTATCGATCAAACTATTTCAGATTTATGTTCGTTGGAAGAGTGACATTTTGCAGTAAAAATCAGTAAAGAAAGTAGTAAAGTCGGACGGGACCGACTATATGATACCCTTCACCACTTTGGATATTTTACGTTAAATTAAAAAAAAAGTTGCAAAATTTGCAAACAAAAAAATTATAAACGTTGTGACGGTACCCCCATTTGTTTAGGCTTTGTGAGGTTTTGATTGCAATTTCCCACCGAATTATCCGAATTTTGTTCTATAATCTTCCTATTGGCTAGCAAATCTCTGCACTAAAAATTATAAATACACGTCTAATTTTTTGGGTAAGCCCAAAATTTCGGTATTTTGAGGATAGTGAGCGATTTTCATCCGGCTTCGCTGTGATTTGGCATTTTGTAGTCGTATTTGGTAACAAATCTTGCTCTTTAAATTAAAATTATATTCGTCCAAGGGGATAGGGTTATATTAAAATAGTAAACTGATTTTTTCCGCGTTTTGGGGTTGCCTCACTCTTGTCCCTACAAAGTATAGAGTTAAAAGGTGAATTAGCCATATGTTTTAATTATTCTACCCTATTCTATCAGCCCGCGGTTAGGTCAAGACCCCATATAATGATACGAATACAATTTTCGGTATTTTTATACCCTACACCATAGTATGGAGGGTATATTAATTTTGTTTTTACGCTTGTAACTCATCGAAATAGTCATTTCCGACCCTATATAGTATATATATTCTTGATCAGCGAAAAATTCTATGACGATATAGCCATGTCCGTCTGTCTGTCTGTCTGTTGTAATCACTCTAGCGTCTAAACGAATTGGGATAGATCGCCAAAATTTTGCATAGAATCGTATTTTGTCTGCAGGTAGGTCTAGTCCGAAGATGGGCTTTATCGGTCCCCAATTTTTTGAGCGCGTGTTTCATCCGAATTTTCTGAAATTTGGTACATTAAGTAGGAATTGGGAAATAATAGGTCCACTTTTTTGGTAGTCCTCATATAACCGCACCTCATAATTTTCAGCATTTTGTGGGTTTTGATTGTATTTGTGCGCCGAATTGGCTGTAATTTAGTATATTAAGTTCTTAACAGGTAACAAATCTCTCCTCAAAAAATTAGGAATATAGATCATTTTTTTCGGATAGCCCTCATATAAGGGTACCCCCAATTTTCCGTATTTTGGGGTTCTTGAGCGCGTTTTTCAACCGAGTTTGCTGCAATTTAGTATTTTGTAATCGTATATGGTAACAAATCTCCCTACCAAAATTATTAATATTCGCTCCCCTTTTTGGGGTAGTCCCCATATAACTCCCTTTTTATACCCTTCACCACACTGTGGTACAGGGTGCATATGTTTGTAACAGGAAAAGGAAACGAGATAGACCCATAGTTCGTTTTGAGAATATGCACAGAATCACTTTCTGAGTCGATTTATACATGTCGGTTCATCCGTCTGTTCGTCTGTTGGTGTTAAATTGTAAACAAAGTACAGGTCGTATTCAAAACCGAATTGGATGAAATTTGGCACAGCTCATTTATTGAAACCGAACCCTATTGAAATTGGGCAAAATCAGATTTAGATAGATATAGATAGATATATTTAGGTATAGCTCCCATATATATTTTCGTCCGATTTAAAGTAAATGGTGCACCAAATTCCCTATATATCTTTCGAGTTGCTCCCATATATTGTTTCGTCCGATTTTATGTAAATGGGGTAGCAAAGTCCCTATATACCTTTCGATTTGCACGAAATTTAGCATAACGTACTGAACTGAGCCTAGAGTGGTGTCGGCCACGTTTCGTCAAAATCGGTCCAGATTTAGATATAACTCCCATATATAACTTCGTCCGATTTTATGCAAATGGTGCACCAAAGTCCCTATATATCTTTCGATTTGCACGAAATTTGACTTAACGTACTGAATTGAGCCTAGAGTGAAAATCGGTACAGATTTAGATATAGCTTCCATATATAGTTTCGTCCGATTTTATGTAAAAGTTTCACCAAAGTCCCAATAAATCTTTCGATTTGCACGAAATTTTGCATAGCGTTCTGAATTGAGCCTGGAATGATGTGTGCTGAGTTTCGTGAAAATCGGTTCAGATCTAAATATATATTTTTTGTCCGATTTAATGTAAATAATGTACCAAAGTTCTTATATTGCATAGCGTACTAAATTTGGTCCAAAATGATGTGTGCCAAGTTTCGCGAAAATCGATTAATACCCATATATTATCGATTGATTTTATGTAACTGACGCACTAAGGAACCAATATATGGTTTACAGGAACAGTACAGACATAGCCAAACGGATGTCCTATTGATATTTTTTGAAGTCGATTTACATACATTCATACACTTGTCACGCTGTCACATATTACAGTTCATCCAATTTCATGTTAATAGTCCTGTTTAAAATACCCATAGTGATGAAGGGTATCATATAGTCGACTCCTTCCGGCTTTACTACTTTCATTACTGATTTATATTAAAATAGTTATTAGATTTGTTCCGCGTTTTGGGTTGGGTTCTTAGACTTTGTTGTAATTATTTCATCTGCGGAAGATATCGAGATAAAAAAAAACTAGAACATAAGGTTCGATAATGAATCTTATATATGAACTATAATAAGCAGTTTGGCCTGTGTGGGAGGTATATATATAGCATTTCCACATTAAATGAAACCTTTTCCAAATTAAATGAACCCTTTTCCAAATTAAATGAAACCTTTTCCAAATTAAATGAAACCTTTTCCAAATTAAATGAAACCTTTTCCAAATTAAATGAAACCTTTTCCACTTGAAATGAAACCTTTTCCAATTGTAATGAAACCTTTTACAAATAGAATGAAACTTTTTCCAAATTAAATGAAACCTTTATTCTTATCTAAGGAAATATAATATTTGCACTAATTTTAAACCAATATTTGAAAATTAAATCAAAGAATATTAACAAATATAGTTGTATGGCTATGTAATTAACATAAATATTCTTTAATTCGGTGTGATTTCATTTAATATCTTTACTACATAAAACTAAATAAATAGTAATACAAACTGGGGTATTTCTTGACATTTTAATAAATAAATATTTAAGAACAGGAATTGAATACCCGGTCCTAAATGCGAAATACATATTTGACTTAATAAATTGTTAATGATAAGGTAACTGCTTATCTTAATGAAGGGGTTTCCGACTTGCAGCTTGTGGGATTTTCAAAACCATGTCCATAACGTAGTTAGAACAATCTTGCCGAGTAAGCTTTTGAATACTTCGCTCGATTACATCAACAATGTTATGTTCCATTGAAACGTCACACAGCTCAGCTCTTGGACATAATTTTATTTTTGAAAATGCATTTTCGATTGGATTTAGCATTGGAGAATAAGGCGGTAAGAATTTAAGGTTGCATCTTTTGGATTCGATCAAATTTTTTATGTCATGTCGCTTGTGTATTTGAGCGTTATTTTCCAACTCTGGATTGATTTTCTCAAAAAAAAAATCTATAAATAATATAAATCTGTCTGCATTGACACTGGAATTAGAAACGATTGTGCGATGTGCAACTCCCGCGTTGTTTATTGCTGCAATTATAGTGACATTACGACCTCTGACCGTAGGCAACACAATGTGTGCTCTTGTTCCTTGTCTTGAACGGGCTTGGGTTCTTCGTATGTGAAGATTAAATCCACACTCATCAATAAATATTAATTTTTCTCCTTGTTGGGGTATCCATTTTGTAAAGTCTTGAGCATATTTTTGTCTCAAGCCTAATGTTCTGGAGTCATTCTTTCGTTCTATTTCAATAGAGGCCATCTTAAACGTAATTTTTAATTTCCGTAATCCATATTCTATGCAGCTTGTGGAAATATTTATATCATTTTCTCTCAACAGTTTAGTTTTTATGGCTTTGAGGGTAATTCCAGGTTGACTTTCTATATAGAACTCGATCAGACTTAAAACTTGTGGTGTCAACAACTTAATTCTATTTCCTCCACGCTTATTTTCCTTCAATAAAATTTTGTTTGTATCTTCTTATAAATGTTTTTTTCGGAATTTATGTTTATGCAGGTTAAATTTGCAACCTAGGAAATGGTTCTCCCCTCTTCATAGAATTTAAATAATAACAATTTCATGTCTTTTGTTATTTTGTTATACTGACCCAATTTGTTTCGGGGTCTTGTAGATGTAGCTTCGGTAGGTTCTGGAGCATGTCCACTTGCAATACTTGGCGAGGATATTGATTCTTCCTCAGGTTCCCAATTATCAGAGCTTCCCGAGCTAAAATCAGGTTCGCATTTATTTTAAACGTTGCTATTTTTAAATACATTGAACTCTCGATAATGTGAACATCCAAAACAGTAAACTCTCGACAATGTGAAGTAATTACAAATAAAATTTTGGAACATTGAAGGAAAATAAGCGTGGAGGAAATAGAACTAAGTTGTTGACACCACAAGTTTTAAGTCTGATCGAGTTCTATATAGAATGTCAACCTGGAATTACCCTCAAAGCCATAAAAACGAAACTGTTGAGAGAAAATGATATAAATATTTCCACAAGCTGCATAGAATATGGATTACGGAAATTAAAAATTACGTTTAAGATGGCCTCTATTGAAATAGAACGAAAGAATGACTCCAGAACATTAGGCTTGAGACAAAAATATGCTCAAGACTTTACAAAATTGATGCCCCAACAAGGAGAAACAATAATATTCATTGATGAGTGTGGATTTAATCTTCACATACGAAGAACCCAAGCCCGTTCAAGACAAGGAACAAGAGCACACATTGTGTTGCCTACGGTCAGAGGTCGTAATGTCACTATAATTGCAGCAATAAACAACGCGGGAGTTGTACATCACACAATCGTTTCTAATTCCAGTGTCAATGCAGACAGGTTTAAATTATTTATAGAATTTTTTTTTGAGAAAATCAATCCAGAGTTGGAAAATAACGCTCAAATACACAAGCGACATGACATAAATAATTTGATCGAATCCAAAAGATGCAACCTTAAATTCTTACCGCCTTATTCTCCAATGCTAAATCCAATCGAAAATGCATTTTCAAAAATAAAATTATGTCCAAGAGCTGAGCTGTGTGACGTTTCAATGGAACATAACATTGTTGATGTAATCGAGCGAAGTATTCAAAAGCTTACTCGGCAAGATTGTTCTAACTACGTTATGGACATGGTTTTGAAAATCCCACAAGCTGCAAGTCGGAAACCCCTTCATTAAGATAAGAAGTTACCTTATCATCAACAATTTATTAAGTCAAATATGTATTTCGCATTTAGGACCGGGTATTCAATTCCTGTTCTTAAATATTTATTTATTAAAATGTCAAGAAAAACCCCAGTTTGTATTACTATTTATTTAGTTTTATGTAGTAAAGAAATTAAATGAAATCACACCGAATTAAAGAATATTTATGTTAATTACATAGCCATACAACTATATTTGTTAATATTCTTTGATTTAATTTTCAAATATTGGTTTAAAATTAGTGCAAATATTATATTTCCTTAGATAAGAATAATTTGGAAAAAGTTTCATTCTATTTGTAAAAGGTTTCATTTCAATTGGAAAAGGTTTCATTTCAAGTGGAAAAGGTTTCATTTCAAGTGGAAAAGGTTTCATTTAATTTGGAAAAGGTTTCATTTAATTTGGAAAAGGTTTCATTTAATTTGGAAAAGGTTTCATTTAATTTGGAAAAGGGTTCATTTAATTTGTAAAAGGTTTCATTTAATGTGGAAATGCTATATACCATATATATATTTTTATTTCAAGTACCTGTCAGTATATCTATGGTGGAGGGTATCCAAATATAATGCTTTCACATGGTGAATGTGGTAAACATTCGTAATTAATTTGTGTATGTCTAAGTATATTACAGTATATTACAGCCACAATTTGTTGTCACAAAGTCAATGCTAGAATTTACATATTAATTTTCAACATGCCATTAATAACATAATTTTACATATATAACATTATCATTAAAATTTTACATGAATACATTTTCCACTTTCTTTGACTCACTTAATATTCCGAGAATTAAACACAACCCATATAAATAAATCACTACATACAACTGTATCAATATTAGAAAATATTTTATTTAGTTTTCCATAGTATTTAACTTTGGTTACATTTACACAGCTACACTTTATTTCGCAAAAGGTGATGTACATGTATGTGGGTGTACACATTCATACACAGACGTTGTTGGTACATGAACGAAAAGTTCTCACGTAGCTTTTCACAAATAGTTTTGACAATTATAATACTTGAGAAAAAACAGACGGATATATTGTGGCATTAAACATTCGTCCTCCGGACTTTTAAACAAATTTCAAAATTTCAACTTGTTATTCTTCTCTTCACAACCTTTACGTTTGCCATACTTGTATGACATACTGTCTGGCTAACTATCCACCCACCCAACTGCCTAACTGGCTGGCAATTGTCATGACAATGAAACATTGAACGATTTACTTGAATGTTAACTACAAAATGGCAAGCAGGCTGGCAGCCTCTTATGCAATGATCACATGTCCAAACAAATTTTGCACATGAGATGCTTTAAACAAACATTGTTTTTGTTTTATATTACAAAAAGTTTAAGCCCCTAGCGAGTATTTAGTGGCAGTGTGTGAATATTTATGAACCTTGGTCACTTTTAGGAAGTAAATGAAATAACGACATGATTTAAAGTAGTTAAGTTTGTAACTGTAGTGGAAAGGTAATATGAACACAACCTTCACCATTTAATGGATAAACATATGGAAATCCAAAGTTGTGTTTGTTGACACACCACCTTATAAACATAGACCACAGTAGTTTAGATGTTAGGAAGTATTTAAAAACTACCCAACGTATTTGAGTCGTACAAGGGTAGTATTTGCCCTTTGTTTAAAACATATAAAATATGATGACAACATCACTGTATAAAAGTAAACATGTAAAAATGCGTTAAGTTCGGCCGGCCCGATCTTTGGATACCCTGCCCCATAGCTATACCGATAGTTACTTATATACATAAAAATATACGCAACATACCAAAACGTATACCTATACAAACAATTATACCAAGTGATTGTTATAAACCACAATGGTTCAATATGATAATTGTTAGTGCGAAAAAAAATATGCGTACATTGATTATATTGTGTTGGAATTACCAAACATTAGGAGTTGTCATAATATGATGTGCTGTACCGATATAACTCAGTTTCGAACCTAAAACTTTTGCATCTCACTACCTTCCTTCATGCTAAATATTAAAAACACCGAAACACGGCAGCTTTCTATATTTCGCGGCTAGGCCTAAATGCAAGAAGATATAGTTTAGTGCCTAGAGTGATTACAACACCCGGGTAGACAGACAGACGGACATGCTTAAATCGTCATAGAATTTTACGCTGCTCAAGAATGTATATACATTATAGGGTCGGAAATGATTATTTCGATGCGTTACAAACGGAAAAACAAAACTAATATACCCTCCATACCATGGTGGAGGGTATGAAAAGGGGGTTGTATGGGGACTACCCATAAAAAGGGGCGAATATTAATAATTTTTGGTGGGGATATTTGTCACCATATACGACTACAAATACCAAATTACAGCAAATTCGGTTGAAAAACGCGCTCAAGAACCCCAAAATACCTAAAATTGGGAATACACTTATATTGAGATTACACGAAAAACTTGATTTCTGGGACCCCCCCCCCATTCCCGGGGTCAAAAATTTTTTTGATTTAATTCGAATCTACACTAATTCAAGAATATCCCTACAAAATTTCATGTAAAAATCTCAAGAACTCTTGAAGATATACCCGATTTATCGTGTCAGCATCAAATGACGGCTAAAGGGCTTCTCAAACTTTAAACGCGTTTTCTCTTCTGCGAATGGCGGGCACGATAACTCAAAAACTAATGACCCAATCGATTCCAAATTTCTACACGTTTCTCTATCTATCGTATGAACTAGGATAAAGCCAATCGGTGAATAACTTCCTTATTTTTATACCCTTCACCACACTGTGGTACAGGGTATTATATATTTGTGCATATGTTTGTAACAGGCAAAAGGAAACGAGATAGAGACATGGTTCCTTTTGAGAAAATGCATAGAATCACTTTCTAAGTCGATTTATGCATGTCCGTCCGTCTGTCCGTCTGTCTGTCCGTCCATGTTAAATTGTAAACAAAGAACAGGTCGCATTTATGATCCGAATTGGATGAAATTTGGCATAGGTCACTTATTCGGCCCAAGTACGAACCCTATTGAAATTGGGAAAAATCGGTTCAGATTTAGATATAGCTCCCATATATATATTTAACCGAATTAATGTAAACTGTCCCTATATATTTTCGATTTGCACGAAATTTGGTACAGCCTAATAATTTAGGTCTAGAATGATGTCTGCCATGTTTCGTGAAAAACGGTCCAGATTTAGATATAGCTCCCATATATAGTTTCGTCCGATTTCATGTTAATGGTGCCCCAAAGTCCCTATATTTCTTTTGATTTGCACGAAATTTGGTATAGCGTGCTGAATTAAGCCTAGAGAGATGTATGCCAAGTTTGGAGAAAATCGGTCCAGATTTAGATATAGCTCCCATATATAGTTTCGTCCGATTTCATAAAAATCGTGCACCAAGGTCCCTATATATCCTTCGATTTGCACGAAATTTGGCATTACGTACTTAATTGAGCCAAGAATGATGTCTGCCAAGTTTCGTGAAAATCGGTCCAGATTTAGATATAGCTCCCTTTTATTATAGATTGATTTTAAGTAATTGACGTACTAAGAAACCAATAGGAACAAAACGTTCTGAAATTAGTATAATCTAACCTGTGACAAGTTTGTTTGAAATCGCTTAATATTTGGATATAGCTTCCATATATATTTTCGCCCGATTTCAAGTAAATTGGGCATCAAACTCCTCGTGTTAGTCAGATTGACATCAAATTTTGCATAACTTACAAAATTGAGCATAGAATTACGTAGTTGCGTTTTCTAGAAGTGCAGACATAGCCCAACGGATGGCCTATTTATATTTGTTTGAAGTCGATTTACATACTTTATGGATAGATCTGGGTAGATTCACATTTAAATAAATATCACATATTTTTTTTCATCCAAATTTATGTTAATAGTCCTGTTTAATATACCCATAGTGGTGAAGGGTATCATATAATCGGCCCCGTCCGACTTTACTGCTTTCCTTACTGGTTTAACTTGGTTTTTGGTAAAAATTTGGCGATTTTCGAAAAACATTTTTTCAAAGGTCCGCCATTTTGTTAATTTTAAAGCGAAGTCAATAATCCTAGTTCATACGAGAGCCAGACATGTACTCTTTCTAACACCGTTGGAATTTTCGGATTCCGATGTTCCAGTGAGGAGTTATCATGCCCGCCATCAAAAATAAGGACTTCTCTTTAATTACAAAAAAACAACAACAAAACAATTACAAAATTTGTTTGTAAATTATTTTTCTTCTCTTTTAAATCTTCAAATATATATGTGCAAAGTTACAAACCTTAACAAGCATTGGTATTGATTTACCAGCCAATTGAAAATCTTGAAAAAATAAAATCGTGAATGGGGGGTTCCCTTAAATTTAACATTTTTGGAGCAGATATTACATTTAATTCAGTAGAAAACCAGTAAGAAAAGTAGTAAAGTCGGACAGGGCCGACTATATGATACCCTTCACCACTATGGGTATATTTAACAAATGCATCCTAACAGAAGGGCCATTAACATTAAATTGGATGAACTAAAATATGTGACCTTTATCTAAATATGAACCGACTTAGATCAATCCATAAACAAGTATTCGTTTGTTCAATGTGACCAAATTATGTAAATTGATTTGAAGCAAATATCAAAAATATCAAAATGCTCAATTGTGTACGTTGTAAAAATTTAAAAAAAGGGGAGTTTGGTGCACCATTTACTTTAAATCTGATGAAAATAGATATGGAAGATATATCCAAATATGAACTGAATTCAACGAAACTTGTCACAGGTTAGGTTAGGTTGTACTAATTTCAGCAGGTTTTGTTTCCAATGGCCATATTTTGGGTCTTACTGAAAATTGGATAAACACATATATGAGAGCTATATCTAAATTTGAACCGATTTTCAAGAAATTTTATACACAACATTCTAGTCTCAATCCAGTATGCTATGTCAAAATTCGTGCAAATCGAAGGATATATAGGGACCTTGGTACACCATTTACATCATATCGGGCGAACATATATATGAGAGCTATATCTAAATCGGAACCGATTTTCAACAAATGTTACACACATTAATCTAGACTTAATTTAGTACACTATGGCAAATTTCATGGAAACTGAAGGATATATAAGGACATTGGTGAACCATTTACATTAAATCGGTCGAAAATACATATGGGATCTCTATCCAAATCTGAACCGATTTTCAAGAACTTTTACACACATCATTCAAGACTCAATTCAGTACGCTAAGTTTCGGGCAAATCGGAAGATATATAGGGACTGTGGTGAACCATTTACATTAAATCGGTCGAAAATATATATGGGATATACACATCATTCGAGACGCAATTCAGAATGCTATGCCAAATTTCGTGCAAATAGGAAGATATATAGGGACTCTGACATACCATTTACCTAAAATCGGGCGAACTATATACGGAAGCTATATCTAAATCTGAACCGATTTTCACGAAACTTAGCACACGTCATTCTACATTTAATTCAGTACGATATGCCAAATTTCGTGCAAATCGAAAGATATATAGGGTCTCTGCTACGCCATATACCTTAAATCGGACGAAAATATATACGGAAGCTATATCTTAATCTGAACCAATTTTCACGAAACTTAGCACACATCATTCTGGAACTTATTCAGTACCCTATGCCAAATTTCGTGCAAATCGAAAGATATATAGGGACTTTGGTGCCCCGTTTACCTTAAATCGGACGGAAATATATATGTGAGCTATATCTAAATCTGAAACGATTTTCACGAAACTTAGCACACATCATTCTGGACATAAGTCAGTACCCTAAGCCAAATTTCGTGCAAATCGAAAGATATCTAGGGACATTGGTGCCCCGTTTACATTAAATCGGACGAAAATATATATGGGAGCTATATCTAAATCTGAACCGATTTTCACAAAACGTAGCACACATCATTCTGGACTTAATTCAGTATGCTGTACCAAATTTCGTTCAAATCGAAATATAAATAGGTACTTTGGTGCCTATATCGAACGAAAATATATATGGGAACTATATCTAAATCTGAACCGATTTTTTCCAATTTCAATAGGGTTCGTCCTTGGGCCAAGTAAGTGAGCTGTGCCAAAATTTCATCCAATTCAAATCATAAATGCGACCTGTACTTTGCTTACAATTTAAGATATTATCAACAACAACAACGGCAGCAACACTTGATTTGCATTACAAAATTATGCTAATTATTTTCTGGCTATCAATGGAAACTGTTTTTCACAGTTGTAGCTTTTGTTTTTCCAACGACAACAACGGCAGCACTTCTTTGTTCCTTTCTGCGACTTGTAATTTGAGACAGATTTCAAAGAATAGCCATTATAACCAAACAAATAACCAAACAACGAACAACGCCATTTCAATCACATTGCCTTTATGTCGAATCATTGTCGACAAGGATATCAAAGAACGAGCAATCATGCGGCTGCAAAATAGGGAGGTGGGGTGTAGTTTTCACAATAATAATGACAACAACAGTTTTCGACAGTAAGCGGAACATATTTAAAATTCTCTTTTTAATTTATCCGTGCGGCTAGTGCGCCAGCGGTAAAAGTAAACGCATTAGGTTAGGACGGTTGGGTGTTCTTTGGACGTTCTTTCGACCATCCCTGAATTACCAACAACAATCACTTAATGCGTGACCATAGTATTTTTTGTTATCCTTTAAAAGGAATTGTGTCCGATAAAAGTAGACATTGTTGGACATGTATTTCACAAAAGTAATACCAATGTTGTCTTGAGTGCACACTTAGTGCGAATGTGACCCATTTCTCATCTCCAGTCACCATCCGTTTAATAATTGGGTACATCACATTACATTTCTACAAGGCTTCGCAGATGGAATTTCGATCCATCCTATTTATACCGTTCACCACACTGTGGTACAGTGTATTATACCTTTGTGTATATGTTTGTAACAGGCAAAAGGAAACAAGATAGACACATGGTTCCTTTTGAGAATATGCATAGAATCACTTTCAGAGTCGATTTATGCATGTCCGCCCGTCCGTCTGTCCGTCTGTAGATGTTAAATTGTAAAAAAAGTACAGGTTACATTTATGATCCGATTTGGATGAAATTTGGCACAGCTCACTAACTTGGTCCAAGGACGAACCCTATTGAAATTGAAGAAAATCGGTTCAGATTTACATATAGCTCCCATATATAGTTTTGTCCAATTTTATGTAAATGGTGCACCAAAGCCCCTACATATCTTTCGATTTGCGCCAAATTTTGCATAGTGTACTATGTTGAAGCTAGAATGTTGTGTGTCAAGTATCGAGAAAATCGGTACAGATTTAGATATAGCTCCCATATATATTTTCGTTCGATTTTATGTAAATGGTGCACCAAAGTCCGTATATATCTTTCGATTTGCACGAAATTTGGCATAGCGTAATGAAATTGGTATAGAATTATGTGTGTTTAGTTTCTTGAAAATCGGTTCAGATTTAGATATAGCTCCCATATATTTTCGTCCGATTTAAGGTGAATGGTGCACCAAAGTCATTATGTAGCCTTCGTTTTGCACGAAATTTGGCATAGTGTACTGAATTAAGTCTGGAACGACATGTGTTAAATTTTGTGACTATTGGTTCTGATTTTGATATAGCTCCCATTTAGATATAGCTCCCAGATTTAGATATAGCTCCCATATATTTTCGTCCGATTTAATGTGAATGGTGCACCAAAGTCCCTATATAGCCTTCGATTTGCACGAAATATGGCATAGTGTACTGAATTAAGTCTAGAACGATATGTGTTAAATTTCCTGACTATTAGTTCTGATTTTGATATAGCTCCCATATATATTTTCGTCCGATTTTATGTAAATGGTGCACCAAATTCCTTATATAACTGTCATTTTCACGAAATTTTTGCATATCGCACTGGACTATATTTAGAACGATGAGTGTTAGGGTTCGTGGAAATCGGTACAGATTTAGCTATAGCTCCCATATATATTCACATTACAACATTCGTGGGATGAGAAAACAATTCCGTTCGTCTGTTGATAGGTAAATAGTGCACCAGAGCCCCTATATATTTTTCGATTTGAACGAAATTTGGCATAACGTATTGAATTAAGTCTAGAACGATGAGCGTTAAGATTCGTGAAAATCGGTAAAGATTTAAATATTGCTCCCAACGACGTAGTAGAGGGGGCCCTTGAAAGTCATTTTATTGAAATTGGTGCAGATGTAACCATAGCTTCCATATGTATTTCTAACGGGTGTCTGATTGAGATATAGCATCACTTTAGCTATACATCGTTTTCCATAAAGTTGTCCCATGGTACTCAGACGACTCTAAATCTTCTCGCAATTAAATTTAGCATAGGTTGCAGAAAGACATGAGTAGTTCCTTCAAGGGAACATTGACATGTACAATACACTTGAAGTGGTGAAGGGCATCAAATAGTCGGCCCAGTCCGAATTTACTACTTTCCTTTCTGGTTTTTTCTGTTAATTGGTGTGGCACCCAAACAGTTTTATGGTCGATTTTTAGCTTCTGAGCGATAATACGACTGCTAAATGCCGGTCAACTTGGATAATTTCTCTGATTTTATCGATATTTTCGACGAGTGGCCTAATGGATTTCATTTTCCTCAACCTAATATATTCTTGATCAAGGTAAAATTGTAAGACGGCCCTCTGTTGTAATGAGGCTATCTTCAGAAGGAATTGAGATAGGGTGCTGGCATTTTGCATAGGGTTGTCTTCTGTGTGCAGAGTGGTTCGAAGATGGCCCCCATATAACGGTACCCTATGATTTTTAAGGACGCTTTCCGACCGAATTTGCTGCACATTCGGCACATTGGGTTATAATTGAGATAGATCGCCAAAATTTTGCATAGAGTTGTCTTTTGTCTGCAAGCAGATCAAGTTCGGAGATTGGTCCACGTTTAGCATAGCCCTCATACAAGGATTTTTTGAGCGCACTTTTCAACCGAATTCACTGAATTTGCCATATTATTTTTTTATTGGGTACCAAATTTATACACTAAAAATTATAAATTTCGGTCCACGGAGGGCTTTGGTCGAGTTTTTCAACCGAATTCGATGTATTTGGTAATAAGTAGTCGTGTTTGGTAAAGCAATTTCTTTCCTAACATTTATTATATTCGCCTCCTTTTAGGGGTATTCTCCATACCCTTTTATACTCTTCACCGCACTGTGGTACAAGGTAATATGTCTTTGAGCATATGCATGTAACAGGCAAAAGGAAGCGTGATAGACACATGAGTTATTTTGAGAATACACACAGAATCACTTTCTGAGTCGATTTATGCGTGTCCGTTCGTTTGTGCAATGGCACCCCTGCATGCATCCAGTATCCTTTCAATGGTAATTCAGTGTATCCCACAACTTGCTCACATTTATAGATGACGACAAGAAATGACAAGAATACCTAGCAGCATACCAGTGAATAATCACGAAGGACAAGGAGACGACAAACTCACAAAACACAACAAACACAAGAGATATGCAGTTAATGTTGCATGTTAAATAAACATTTGGTTTTGGTATTGTGTAAATGGCTCTAGCTGATGCACCATCATAGTTCGTTTAACAGCCATAGCTATCTGTGCGTCTGACGGACCGAGCGATCAACCCATCGACCACACTGCATAAATGCCTTTTATAAAATTTCATATTCAATACAGTAATAATAATCCAATGAAATTCCGTTCCATTCACTTCACTGTGTATGTAAAGAGAGAATGCAATGCAACGAGAATTGTCTTTGCAAAATTGATTCACACAAATGGAATATTTAAGCCAAGTAGTGTTGAGCAGGACTAACAAAGTCATTACGATATGAATGCTACGAATGAATGGCGTTATTCAAATGGCTTTTGTAATTCAATTAACGCATTCATTCATGAATATTAAAGACCAAGTAGACGACGACAATGATGAGGATGCTGCAACCGATGATTCCAGTTAAGAAGGGCGATGATTCCAGTTAAGAAGGGAGATTTGCTACTTTTAACGATTTGGGGTTTTGTGGTAATGCTTATTGGCCAAAAAAGATTACAGTTTACAACATATTGTAATTATGGAGATTTGCTGTGTTACTTGTGGCATCATTTATTTTTAAACAGAAATGTTATTGGTCCATTGGAGATATTTTGGATCAGATTGAAGAAAAGAAGCAGATAGATATTAAGTGAAATTTTCACATTAGATTTTTATACCCTTCACCACACTGTGGTACAGGATATTACGTCTTTGTGGATATGTTTGTAACTGGCAAAAAGAAACGAGATAGACACATGGTACCTTTTGAGAACATCCATAGAATCACCTTCTGAATGAAACACATTGTTGGAAGAAAATATTTCAATTGCAAGTCATAGAAAAGGATGAAAAGGCAACAATTGCAAATTATTATTTCATGTGTAAGTATTTAATAAAAAACAGTAAGGAAAGTAGTAAAGTCGCACTGGGCCGACTATATGCTACCCTTCACCACTTTGATTATACTTTACATATGCATCATAAAAGGTGTCGCCTTTTCCAAGGAACATTGACATGAAATTGAACGAACCTAAATATGTGATATTTATCTATATCTAAACCGACTAACACCAATCCCTACACATGTCATTCTGCAACCTATGCTAAATTTTGTAAATCAATTTAAAGCAAACTTGACACATGTTATTCTGTATGCTGCACTGTTTAAAATTTAATCTCAATCGAACACCCATTAATTATTTGGTGTACAATAAACATGAGTAAGTCAAAATTATATATGAAAGCTATGCTATACCTATATCTGAACCGATTGCAATGAAACTTGCAGAGATTAATTTGTATTAAATTCAGTCCGTTGTGTCAATCGGCCTAGCTAGGGGTCTTTAGTGCACCATTTTCTTAAAATCGGACAAAAATATATAAAGGAGGTGTTTGTAAATCTGATCCGATTCGATAATTCGAGACGTAATTCAGTACGCTATACCAAAATCGAAAGATATAGGGGGCTTTGGTGCAGCACTTACATAAAATGGGACGAAAATATATATGGGAGCTATATATAAATCTGTACCGATTTTCACGAAACTTTGCACACATTATTCTAGACTTAATTTAGTACGATATGCTAAAAATCGTGCAAAGCAAAAGACTTACAGGGACTTTGGCGCACCATTTACCTAAAATCAGGTGAAATTATATATGGGAGCTATATCTAAATCTGAACCGATTTTCACGAAACTTATCGCACACCATTCTACACTTAATTCAGTATGCTATGCCAAAATTCGTGCAAATCTAATGATTTTCAGGGACTTAGGTGCACCATTTACTTAAAATCGGACGAAACTATATATGGGAACTATATCTAAATCTGAACCGATTTGCACGAAATTTAGCACACGTCATTCTACATATAATTCAGTTCAATATGCCAAAATTCGTGCAATTCTAATGATTTTCAGGGACTTAGGTGCACCATTTACTTAAAATGTGACGAAACTATATATGGGAGCTATATCTTAATCTGAACCGATTTTCCCGAAATTTAGCACACATCATTGTCGACTTAATTTAGTACTCTATGCCAAAATTCGTACGGACAGACGGACGAACATGCACAAATCGACTCCGAATGTGAGTCTATGAATATTCTCAGAGGAACCATGTGCCTATCTCAATACCTTTTGCCTGTCACAAACATATACACATGTCGTGTTATATGTAAACTACATATCGTCACCTAAAATGCAAAAAGGCGTAACTAACAAAAAATTGAAAATTGATTTTTTGAATGAATATTGTGAATGTCAATAAACTACATGTGTTGACAAAGTTTTACACGTCTGCGGTCAAAAAAGGAGTTTCTATAAACAAAAAATAAAAAGACGTAACTACAAGTGAGTTTATTTGATAAATGCAAAAAGGCGTAACTAACAAAAAATTCACGTTTTTACTTAATTGTTATGAAATTGTTATGACTGCCATTAAACTAAATAACTAAATTTGTTTAAAAAATTATAGTCTATTATTCGTCATATGCAATATCATCCTGCCGGGCATACTTTTTCATTTCACATGACATGTTTATAGTTTTCATTCAAAACAGTTTTTTGCTTACTTTTACTTTTTACTTTTTTTTTTTTATTATTATATCATTATTTTAAGAAATACATTATTACAATTATGCCTCAGCGCCTGAATGGCTTTTTTGAGGCTAGCTGGCAAAATATACATTTTATTTCTTAAAAATAATTATGACATTAATTTTATATTATAATAAAAACATATATATGTGTATATAAAAAATAATAATGATATGTCCTACGATGGCAGAAGTATTTCCATTTCATTAATCAAATATTTTCTTAATTCACGCTTAAAACAAGATAATTCACATAGTTGTTTTAACCGAACAGGAAGTAAGTTAAATACAGTGGGACCAATATATGTAACCCGTTGTTTAGTTAATTCTAAACGACAACGAGCCACGCTTAAGTCCATTGCTTGTCTTGTCATACGATTCGTGACTATTAAATTTGGGTTGAAATGTATTGTATTAGATCCAATTCCCCTGATACTCTTAAATACATATATATTCAGTTGTTGTTTGTACAAACCAATAATGGGTAGTATATTCATTGCATAATTTGTAAACAGATTTAATGTACAGTATCTCTGTGGTAAGTTAAAAACAATTTTTAATGCTCTATTCTGACTAGACTGTAGACTTTCTCCTACACAATTATGCTTTTGTTAGTTACGCCTTTTTGCATTTTAGCTAACGATATGCTGATTTGAACACAAAACATAAAAGTTTTGTGTATGCTGCTAATTTTGACACACATAAGGAATTACATATGGATGAAATAAGTGACAGCACATATGTAAAATACATATCGTGCAAAAACACCATTAGATATAGCTCCCATATATATTTTCGCCCGATTTAATATAATATGTGCACCAAAGTCCCTAAATATTTTTCGATTTGCACGAAATTTGACATACTGTACTGAATTGAGTTTAGAATGATATATGATAATTTTCGTGAAGATCGATAAAGATTTATACATAGCTTCTTTATATATATATATATATATATATATATTTTCGTCCGATTTAATGTAAATGGTGCACCAAAATCCCTACATATCTTTCGATATGCACGAAATTTGGCACAGCGCATTGAATTAAGTCTAGAATGGTGTGGGTAAAATTTCGTGAAAATCTGTTCAGATTTCGATATATCTCCCATATATATTTTCGTGCGATTTAATGTAAATAGTACATTACAGACCCAAAGTTTGTCCGATGTTAATATAAATTAATCTGTGCTAATTATACCATACACAACTATGTTGTCAGGGTATTATACTTTTGAGCAGCCCCAAAAGTTTGTAACGCCGCGAAACATTGGTCCTAGACCCACCTTTAAGTATACCGATAGTCATATCTCGACTAGCTGAGTCGATCTAGACATGTGTGTCCGTCCGTCCGTCTGTCTGTCCATTATAATTTTTAAACACGATACAGGCCACGGTTATGGACCAATCTTCACGAAATTTTGAATGTAGGATGGGTTCTAGCCAATGAAGACCCCTATTGTTTTTGGAAAAGATCGGTTAATATTTAGGGGATGAAATTGACCAAAAACTTATTTTTGTCGGTTTTTCTGGTCGCTCCAGAGGCCGCAATTATGGCCCAAACACCGCGAATTTTTGCATAGAGAAGGGGATCGGGGCAGAGAATAAGCATGCATGTTTTGATAAAGATCTGGTATTATTTAGCGGGTCAAATGGACCCTGACTTTTGTGTGAAAAAGGACAAAAATTGTATTCTGTGGCGTATATGTTTACTCCTGAAGGACATAGACCCGAGATGTTGATAGTATATCCAAGAGGAGTGGTTGACATTTGAATTGATACCAATTATATTGTCGTATGTACTCGGATGTGGGAGATACACTTAAATATTTACAATTGCTTACGTATTGATATAGTATTCAGTAACCCATTACCATACTAGAGGGCAGAAATATGGCGCTAACCGCTTTTAAATTTTCCATGAGGATCCAGGTATGGTCAACTACAACGGCTATAATTTTCGGCGATGATCAGATACTAATTTTGGGATGAATTAGACCGAAAACTTAAATTTTTGGTGTTTTTTTGAGTCGATCTATAGGTCACAATTGAAAGCCGAAGATCACAACCCAATCCACCGTGAAGGAAATCTGTACTCAATATTAGTAAAATTTGTTGACCTAGAGTCGGTCAAGAGGGTGCAAATATCGCGAAATATTGCCAAGATTAGAATATAGAACCCCAGAATGTTAGATTTTCGTGGAAGTTGTGTAGGGTATCATATGGTCGGCCCTGTCCGACTATACTGCTCCGCTCACTGGATTTCATTTAAATTGGTGTTAGTTGGTTCAGTTTGTGCTTTGTCGATGCATTTACCATGATATCAAATGAGAAGCAATTTTATTGAAAAACGTCTTAAAATATCAAATATTGGTCATTCAGATATATAGGGGCCAACCTAAAAATTGGATCAATATTGTTAATTGATAATTTTTGAGTAGAAACATTTTCTACCCAGTGAGAACCTGAAATAACAAATAAGAACATAAAGAGGAAAAGTGTCCAAAGCTTGAAAAAATCGAACATTGGGAAGGTTTCGCGTTATTTTCGGGCTATTGTAAAATATAGTCCCACATATCCTATTTCAAAACCGAACATCCTTGATGTACTACTAAAGTCTGAGCAAAAATTCATAACTCTATCATGATTTCTAATCCCAGACGGACATGGATAAAACGACATAGATTTCATCATGTTCTTGTCAAGAATGCATATAGTTTATCGAGTCATAGGTCAATATTTTCAGGTGTTGCAAATGGAATGATGGATTTAATATACACTTCATAATAGGTGATTTTTTCACTTACAGATTTTTTTGGAATTCGTCATTCTAACGTATTTAGCATAAAAACTTAGGTCAGAAAGATTGTAAAGTTCAGTTAACAAAAAATGGATCTTGCATCAAGATTTACTGTGAGTGAATGATTATTGTTTTATTATGGTGGGGTGGTCCAGTGATTTAACATCAGAGATACAGTGATTTAACACCTTACAAAATATTTCTTTGGTGGTGTTGTTTTAAACTCTTCGCCATAATGTAGAGTGTGCATTAAATTTGTTATTCTGTTTAGAATATTTCGAAATATTTTTCGGAGACTCCCTCTGACTTTATATGATCTGAATAAAATCCTGTGTCGAATTATCTATGTTCGTCTATTTGTCCGTTTGTATAAATCATGATAGAGTTAGCACGTTTGTGAACCGCCACCATATAAGAGCACCATAAAATATATAATGGAACCATTCATTAGGATTCTGAACACATGCTCGATTTTGAGCACGTTTTCAATCAAGTATTCCTATCATAAGTATCCAATATTGGCATATATTTCGGGATAGCCCCCCAATTTATCGGTGTAGATTTTGGTTTGTAATGGGTTCGAAGGTTGTAATCATAAACATACGTCTATGCAAAATGATAGATGTCCCTCCATATTTGCGGTGCTTTTAAGGTTTTTGCCATTGAAGAAAAAATTCGCTTGTGCAGACAATATTCAATATAAATCCATGTTTGGACGTAGCCACCATATAAAGGTTTCGCGTTATTTTCGGTATTTTGAGGGAGTTTTCCACATTTTCCTATCGCAATTTTGCATTCCATTTTCTTCAATGTGCATCTTTTGTCATAGCCCCCATATGTGGAAGGACCCCATCCAGAAGGCATTTAAATTGATCATGTTGTGATAGACGGAAGGCATTCATCCAGTGTTTTAGATGTCCGATCGATCCGAGGAGCGAATATCGATTCGGACCATTACCTTGTGGCAGCCAAGGTACGCACCCGTCTTAATGTAACAACAAAGGTGCGATCTAACACAACACGGAACTCGACGTCAAAAAGCTGCAAACACAACAGGTAGCCGAGGCCTACTCCGCTCAACTTACTCATCTGCTTGAAGCAAGCACTTCTTGTCCCGATAATAGTATAGAAGCACAATGGCAAAGAATGGCCCACTCCCTACAAACTGCAGCAAAAACAACACTTGGGTACCAAAAACCACCACCAAGAAACCCATGGTACGATCAGGAGTGTCGTAATGCTACTGATGTGAAAAACGCAGCGTATAGGGCAACCCTGTAACGTGATGGAGAATTATCGGGAGAAAAGGAGAGAGGAGAAACGTTTTTTCAGAAAAATGAAAGAACAAGGAAAACGTCTGCGTGAGCAAATCGAGATGTACAGGAGTCAGAATGAAGTCCGGAAATATTACCAACGGGTAAAACACCAAACCGAAGGCTTTGGCACAGGCACATCCTCCTGTAGAGATGAAGAAGGAAACCTTGTGACAGATACAGACAGCGTGTTAAGGATCTGGAAGGAGCATTTTGAAAAGCTTCTGGTATCAAATAGTGGCGTTGAAGAAGATAGCCAAGAACCAATAAGAGATGATGGTATAGAGTGTGTACCACCTAGTCAAGATGAGGTCATAAAAACAATTACTCGGCTCAATAACAACAAAGCAGCAGGAGCCGATGGGTTACCAGCAGAACTATTCAAGACTGGTGGTCATATGCTGGTCAGAAGCATGCACCAGCTGATTATTGCAATTTGGCTAGATGAATGCATGCCCAATGATTGGAACCTCAGAATCCTGTGTCATGTGCACAAAAAGGGAGACAAGACGATATGTGCCAACTATAGAGGAATAAGTCTCCTTCCCATCGCATATATATATGCTGTGTGAACGATTGAAGCCAATGGTCAATGACATCATTGGACCATACCACTGCGGCTTCAGACCTGGCAAATCCACCATTGACCAGATTTTCACTCTGCGCCAAATCCTGGAAAATACCCAAGAAAAACACATCGACACATACCACTTATTTGTGGACTATAAAGCCGCATTCGACAGCCCTATCCGTTCAGAGGTGTTTAAAACCATGTCTACGTTCGGCATTCCTGCAAAAATAATACGGCTATGCAGGATAACTTTAAGTGGCACAAGATCAGCAGTTAAAGTAGGAAAGCACCTATCGGAGCCCTTCAATACCGAACGAGGATTCAGACAAGGTGACAGTTTGTCGTGTGATCTTTTTAACATCCTACCGACGCGCTTGGAAATCTTTTTTAAGCTCGGCTTATGGAACAACCGTTCTGTAACAGTAATTCAGCATTTTAATGTAATGTAAATGTAAAATAATTCTAAAAGTTGTAGGGTTTTAATTTATTTGCAACGAAAAATTTATTATCATGAAATGCATTTATGAAACACTTCTTAATGTGGTGTGTCATTAGCTTGTAGCCCACATTGCTCTAATTCATATATTTTGCCACAATTTGCCCACAACTTCGTGCGCTGTTTTTTGTGTATCCCTTCCTGATATTTCTTAGGGACATTTTGTAATGTAAAATTTTTCTTAATGTCCTCATGCAATGTCAAAGTAACAAAAATTTGTACAATTTGTAGAACGAAAAAAAATCGCTTAATTAGATATTGCGCAAATAGCGGTAAATGTTTTGCTAAAGAATATTATTCTGTTTCAGTTTTTCGCTATGAACATGACAAAGTTTTTCCCCAACCAACCATCCGACAAAAAAATAAAGAAAAAGGGAGGGCAAACAAAACCAAACAAACTAAAATTTTTTTCATTATCCTGAGAGCGGTAGAAGGAAAGAAACGTTGGTCGATTAACGGACATAACGTGGAAAGGGCTAAATTTGGTATTTTCGGTTGTTTGACGTTGTTGTTTTTGTTATTGCAACTGTTATGATTTTAATAAACATTTTTATATTTGTTTCTATTAGAGTTTCACATTTGTGTTGTTCTTCTACCCTGCTTTTGGCAATTGTAAAGTAGTTTTTCGGATATTTTGTATGAAAAAGAAATTGTTGTTTTTCAGCGAGGGGGAGTTGTGTCAAATGGTGCATACAGTTGATGCGGGGAAATCTGTAATGTTTTTGGACGATGAATCTGGCACTCTTGTGGGCGAAAGGATGGGTAAGGTATACGAACTTAAGGAGGGGATTCTGAACTTAGAAGAGCTGAATCCAATGAGTCTCAATATATAAGTGCTACTGAGTCTACATATACAGCAGAGTACGGTTGTAAGAACTTGTAGGGACCAAGCAAAATAGTTCGTTATAGACGAAGTTCGTTATATCCAATGCAAATCGGTTCAGATTTAGATATAGCTCCCATATATATTTTCGTCCGATTTAAGGTAAATGGAGCACCAAAATATCTATATATCTATATATAATTCGATTTGCATGAAATTTGGCATAGAGTACTGACTTAGGTGCAGAATGATGTGTGCCAAATTTCGAGAAAATCGGTCCAGATTAAGATGTAGCTCCCATATATAGTTTCGTCCGATTTAAGGTAAATGGTGCACCAAAGTCCCTATATTTCATTCGATTTGCACCTAATTTGGTATAGAGTACTGAATTAGGTCCAGAATGATGTGTGCTAAGTTTCGCGAAAATCGGTTCAGGTTTAGATATAGCTCCCATATACAGTTTTGTCCGATTATATGTAAATTGTGCACCAAAGCCCCTATATACCTTTCGATTTGCATGAAATTTGGCACAGCGTACTAAATTAAGTCTAGAATGATGTGTGCTAAGTTTCGTAAAAATTGGTTCAGATTTAGATATAGCTCCCATATATATATATATATATATATATATATTCCTCCGATTTAAGGTAAATGGTGCGCTAAAGTCCCTATATATCCTTCAATTTGACCGAAATTTGGCACAGCATACTGAATTGTGTCTATATATATATATTTTCGTTCGATATAAGGTATATATACAGCGTATTGAATTAAGCCCAGAATATATATAATCGGGTCAGATTATATATATAGTCCGATTTTTTGTAAATGGTATACCAAAGCCCCTATATATCTTTCAATTGCGCACTGAATTCGGTATATTCGGTATGATCGTTAAGAGTCGATTAAATGGTACAGCGTACTGAATTAAGCCCAGAATGATGTTTGCTATGTTTTCTGAAAATCGGGTCAGATTATATATATATATATATATATAGTCCGATGTTATGCAAATGGTATACCAAAGCCCCTATATATCTTTTAATTGCGCACTGAATTCGGTATATTCGGTATGATCGTTAAGAGTCGATTAAATGGTACGCCAAAGTCCCCATATATCCTTCGATTTACACGAAATGTATCACACCGTTCTGAATTGAGTATTAAATTATTTATGCTAAGTTTCACGAAAACCGGTTCTTATTTGGATATAGCTCCCAATAATAGATTTTCGTCCGATTTTAGTTAAATGATGCACCAAACTTCTAATGTTTGTTCGAGTGGTACGAAATTTTGCATAACGTATCAAATTGAGACATATCTTCCTTATATATTTCGAACGGATGTTTGACTGAGATTAAATTTTTACCAGAGTGGCATACTGAATAGTGGGTTTCAAGTTTGCTATAAATCGATTTCCATAAATTATAAATCTGCCCGACTCTAAATCTGCCCCAATGGAATTAAATTTAGCAGCTTGCAGAAAGTCATTTGTATGTTCCTTCGAGGGAACAGCTCGTCTATAAAAGACTCCCTTCAGCTCGTCCATGAAAGAACCCACTTCAGCTCATCTATGGAAGACTCCCTTCAGCTCGTCTATGAAAGACTCCCTTCAGCTCGTCTACGAAAGACTCCCTTCAGCTCGTCTGAAAGACTCCCTTCAACTCGTCTACGAAAGACTCCCTTCAGCTCGTCTGAAAGACTCCCTTCAACTCGTCTATGAAAGACTCCCTTCAGCTCGTCTATGAAAGACTCCCTTCAGCTCGTCTATGAAAGACTCCCTTCAGCTCGTCTATGAAAGACTCCCATCAGATCGTCTATGAAAGACTCCCATCAGATCGTCTATGAAAGACTCCCATCAGATCGTCTATGAAAGACTCCCATCAGATCGTCTATGAAAGACTCCCATCAGATCGTCTATGAAAGACTCCCATCAGGTCGTCTATGAAAGACTCCCATCAGATCGTCTATGAAAGACTCCCATCAGATCCTGGCTCCCATATATATTTTCGTCCGATTTAATGTAAATCGTGCACCAAAGTCCCTATATATCTCTCGATTTGCACGAAACTTGGCACAGTGTAATGAGTTAGTTTCATTTTACTGGTCCTTTAAAAATACGACGACTGTTAGGATTCATCTGTTGAATATACCCAAAGTGGTGAAGGGTATCATTTAGTCGGCTCCGTCCGACTTTTCTACTTTCTTTACTGGTTTACACTTTTATTTATTTCTTAAATCAACATCATTATACCCTTCACCACACTGTGGTACAGGGTACTATCTTTGTGCATATGTTTGTAACAGGCAAAAAGTATCGAGATAGACACATGGTTCCTTTTGAGAATATGCATAGACTCACATTCTGAGTCGATTTATGCATGTCCGTCCACACATGTATTTTTGTGAGCAAAGTACAGGTCTCATTTATGATCCGAATTGGATGAAATTTGGCACCGTCCATTGGTTTGGCCCAAGGACGAACCCTGTTGAAATTGGAGAAAATCGGTTCAGATTTAGATATAGCTCCCATATATATTTTCATCCGATTTTAGGTAAATGGTGCGCCAAATTCCATAAAACTCATTAGATTGTCACGAATTTTGGCATAGCGTACTAAATTTAGTCGACAATGATGTGTGCTAAATTTCGGGAAAATCGGCTCAGAGTTAGATATAGCTCACATATATAGTTTCGCCCGATTTTAGGTAAATGGTGCACCAAAGTCCCTGAAAATCACTAGATTTGCCGAATTTGGGCATAGCTTACTAAATTAAGTCGACAATGATGTGTGCTAAATTTCGGGAAATCGGTTCAGATTTAGATATAGCTCCCATATATATTTTGGTCCGATTTTAGGTAAATGGTGCACCTAATTTCCTGAAAATCATTAGATTTGCACGAATTTTGGCATAGCGTACTGAATTAAGTGTAGAATGACGTGTGATAAGTTTTGTGAAAATCGGTACAGATTTATATGTAACACCCATATATATTTTCGTCCCATTTTATGTAAGTGTTGCACCAAAGCCCCCTATATCTTTCGATTTTGATATAGCGTACTGAATTACGTCTCGAGGTGTGCAAAGTTTCGTGCAAATCGGATCAGATTTACAAACACTTCCTATATATATTTTTGTCCGATTTGAAGAAAATGGTGCACTAAAGACCCCTATCTAGGCCGATTGACACAACGTACTGAAATTAATGTAAATTAATCTCTGGCAAGTTTCATTGTAATCGGTTCAGATATAGGTATAGCGTAGATTCCATATATATTTGCGACTTATTAATGTTTATTGTACACCAAATAATCAATGGGTGTTCGATTGAAATCAAAATTTTAAACAGTGCAGCATACAGAATAGCGTGTGTCAAGTTTGCTTGAAATCGGTTTACAAAATTTACCATAGGTTGCAAAATGACATGTGTAGGGATTGATGTTATTCGGTTTAGATATAGATAAAGATCACATATTTTAGTTCGTTCAATTTCATGTCAATGTTCCTTCGAAAAAGCGACGTCTTTTAGGATACATATGTAAAGTATACTCAAAGTGGTAAAGGGTAGAACATAGTCGGCCCAGTCCGACTTTACTACTTTCCTTACTTTTTTTTATTAAATACCTACAAATGAAATAATAATTTGTAATTGTTGTCTTTTCATCCTTTTCTTTGACATGCAATTGAAATATTTTCTTCCATCAATGTGCTTCATTCAAACGGCTGATTTCCTTATGTTCTACATACGAAAATAGAGCGCGTCCTATTCGGAAAAAATACATATCTAATTGCATATCGTTTGGCACATTGAAATTTCCGTATGTTTCACATGAAGATTCGATTTCCATATGTAAATAAAGTGACAGCACATATGTAAAATACATATCGTGTAAAAACACCATTAATCTGAACCGATTTTCCCCAATTTCAACAGGGTTCGTCCCTGGGACATATACATGAACTGTGTTAAATTTCACTTAATTCGGATCATAAATGGGACCTGTACTTCGTTAGCAATTTAGCATTGACAGACAGACGGACATACATAAATTGACTCAGAAAGTGATTCTATGAATTTTCTCTAAAGGAACCATGTGTCTATCTCGTTTCTTTTTGCCAGTTACAAACATATCCACAATGACGTAATATCCTGTACCATAATGTGGTGAAGGGTATCAAAATCTAATGTGAAAATTTCTCTTAATATCTATCTGCTTCTTTTCTTCAATCTGATCCAAAATATCTACAATGGACCAATAACATTTATGTTTAAAAATAAATGATGCCACAAATAACACAGCAAATCTCCATAATTACAATGTGTTGTAAACTGTAATCCTTTTTGGCCAGTAAGCCTTACCACAAAACCCCAAATCGTTAAAAGTAGCAGATCTCCCTTCTTAACTGGAATCATCGCCATCATCGATTGCAGCATCCTCATCATTGTCGTCGACTTGGTCTTTAATATTCATGAATGAATGCGTTAATTGAATTACAAAATCCATTTGAATAACGCCATTCATTCGTAGCATTCATATCGCAATGGCTTTGTTAGTCCTGTTCAACTACTTGGCTTAAATATTCCATTTGTGTGAATCAATTTTCCAAGACCATTCTCGTTGCATTGCATTCTCTCTTTACATTCGCAGTGAAGTGAATGGAACGGAATTGCATTGGATTATTATTACTGTGTGGAATATGAAATTTTATAAAAGGCATTTATGCAGTGTGGTCGATGGGTTGATCGCTCGGTCGGTCAGGCGCACAGATAGATATGGCTCTTAAACGAACTATGATGGTGCATCAGCTAGAGCCATTTACACAATGCCAAAACCAAATGTTTATTTAACATGCAACATTAACTGCATATCTCTTGTGTTTGTTGTGTTTTGTGAGTTTGTCGTCTCCTTGTCCTTCGTGATTATTCACTGGTATGCTGCTAGGTATTCTTGTCATTTCTTGTCGTCATCTATAAATGTGAACAAGTTGTGGGATACACTGAATTACCATTGAAAGGATACTGGATGCGTGCAGGGTTGCCATTGCACAAACGAAGGGGCATGCATAAATCGACTCAGAAAGTGATTCTGTGCGTATTCTCAAAAGAACCCATGTGTCTATCTCGTTTCCTTTTGCTTGTTCCAAACATATGCACAAAGACATATTACCTTGTACCACAGTATGGTGAAGGGTATTGGGAGTACCCCTAAAAGAAGGCGAATATTAATAAATGTTGGGAAGGAGATTTGTTACCAAAACATGACTACAAAATAGCAAATTACATCGAATTCGGTTGAAAAATTCGACAAAACCCTCAAAATACTGGAAAAGTGGTCCGATTCTTAAAATTTTTAATCGTGAAATTTGGTATCCAATAAAAATCCAATGTAGAAAATTCAATGAATTCTCACCTTATATGCTAAACGTTGACCGATATAGCCAATCTTCGAACCTGACCTGCTTGCAGACAAAAGACATCTCTATGCAAAATGTTGGCGATTTATATCAATTCCTTTAGAGGCTAGAGTGATTGCAATAGACAGTCGGATATTCTTAGATCGTCACAGAATTTTACGCTGAAATGATTATGTCGGAAATTATTATTTCGATGAGTTACAAATGGAATCCAGTAAGGAAAGCAGTAAAGTCGGACTGGGCCGACTATATGCTACCCTTCACCGCTTTAAGTATATTTTACATATGTATCCTAAAAGGCGTCGCCTTTTCGAAGGAACATTGACATGAAATTGAACGATCTTATATATGTTAAACCGACTAACATCAATCCCTACGCATGTCATTCTGAAACCTATGCTAAATTTTGTAAATCGATTTAAAGCAAAGTTGACACACGGTATTATGTATGCTGCACTGTTTAAAATTTAAAATCAATCGAACACCCATTGATTACTTGGTGTACAATAAACATGAATAAGTCGAAATTATATATGAAAGTTACGCTATACCTATATCTAAACCGATTGCAATGAAAATTGCCAGAGATTAATTTATATTAACATCAGTACGTTGTGTAAATCGGCCTAGCTAGGGGTCTTTAGTGCACCATTTTCCTAAAATCGGACAAAAATATATATAGGAGGTGTTTGTAAATTTGATCCGATTGCACGAAAGTTTGCAAACATCATTCAAGACGCAATTCAGTAGGCTATACCAAAATCAAAAAAATATAGGGGTCTTTGGTGCAGCACTTGCATAAAATAGGACGAAAATATATATGGGAGCTATATATAAATCTGAACCGATTTTCACGAAACTTTGCACACATTATTCTAGACTTAATTTTGTACGCTATACCAAAAATCGTACAAATCAAAAGATTTGCAGATACTTTGGCGCACCATTTACCTAAAATCGGGTGAAACTAAATCTGAACCGATTCGCACGAAACTTATGACACGTCATTCTACACTTAATTCAGTACGCTATGCCAAAATTCGTGCAAATCTAATGATTTTCAGGGACTTAGGTAGACTATTTACTTAAAATCGGACCGTTTACCTAAGTCTGAACCAATTTTCTCCAATTTCAATAGGTTTCGTCCTTGGGCCAAACCAATGGGTTGTGCCAAATTTCATCCAATTGGGATCATAAATGTGATCTGTATAAAAAAAGGAAAGTAGTAAAGTTGGACGGGGCCGACTATATGATACCCTTCACCACTGTGGGTATTTTAAACAGGACTATTAACATGAAATTGGATGAAAAAAATATGTGATATTTATCTAATTTAATTCTATGCTCAATTTGTACGTTCTGCAAAATTTGATGTCAATCTGAGTAAGATGTGGAGTTTGATGTACCATTTACTAAAAATCGGATGAAACTGTATATGGGAGCTATATATGGAATAAATCTGAACCGATTTTCTCGAAACTTGACACACATCATTCTAGACACAATACAGTATACTGTGCAAAATTTCACGCAAATCGAAAGACATATAGGGACTTTGGTGCCCCATTTATCTTAAATCGGACGAAACTATATATGGGAGCTATATCTAAACCTGAACCGATTTTCTTCAATTTCAATAGGGTTCGCCCTTGGACCAAATAAGTAAGCTGTGCCAAATTTCATCCGGATCATATCGGATCATAAATGCGACCTGTACTTTGCTTACAATTTAACATCTACAGACGGACTGACGGATATGCATAAATCGACTCAGAAAGTGATTCTATGCATATTCTCAAAAGGAAACATGGGTCTATCTTGTTTCCTTTCGCCTGTTACAAACATATGCACAAAGACATAATACCCTGTACCACAGTGTGGTGAAGCCTTGTACAAACGGAATGAGATGTACCCAATTATTAAACGGATGGTGACTGGAGATGAGAAATGGGTCATAATAACGAGAATGGGCACAAATAACATGTGATCTACTCCATACCTGGGCCAATATTGACATTGTTTGAAGTTTTCGCAGAATTTCAAAGCTCTATCTTTAGTTTCTATCAACAGACGAACAGAAATTTTTTCTCATCCCACGAATGTTGTAATGTGAAACTCATTCGGATCTTCTGATCCTCATACATCCAGCTGTAGAGAGGTATAAAAACGAAGAGATTCAATAAAAACAATATACTTTAAGAGCGAGACGTTAAGACCTAAAAATAAATTCGCTAACCCGTAATTACTATTCTGCAATTCACACCGTGTCCCTGTGTCTAATACAGTATTTACATTCGAAATTTTTTTTGGGTTAACCTACCTTATAAGTTTTTTTTAGCATATATTCAAAGGAATTGACAATTTTAACCCACTGGGTTAATCAAATCCGGTACAGTGTAAACGTACTTTAAATTATAAAATATGTTTTTATATTTCCCTAAATTGCAATCAACAAAATGTTGGTCAAATTTACCTCCGAGACGGCAACAGTATTCGGAACACTAAAAATCCACACACAAAAATGTCACAAAACTATCGCACTCAGTGTGCACTCAAGACCACATTGGTATTACTTTGGGAAATACATGGCCAACAATGTCTACTTTTATCGGGCACAATTCCTTTTAAAGAATAACAAAAAATACTATGGTCACGCATTAAATGATTGTTGTTGGTGATTCAGGGAAGGCATAGACGAATGAACGTCCATGGAACACTCAACCATCCTAACCTAATGCGTTTACTTTTACCCCTATCCGCTGGCGCACTAGCCGCACGGATAAATTAAAAAGAGAATTTTAAAGATGTTCCGCTTACTGTCGAACACTGTTGTTGTCAATATTATTGTGAAAACTACACCGCACCACCCTATTTTGCAACCGCATGAATTGCTCGTTCTTTGATATCCTTGTCGACAATGATTCGACATAAAGGCAATGTGATTGAAATGGCGTTGTTTGGTTATTTGTTTGGTTATAATGGCTATTCTTTGAAATCTGTCTCAAATTACAAGTCGCAGAAAGGAACAAAGAACTGCTGTCGTTGTTGTCGTCGGAAAAACAAAAGCGATAACTGCGAAAAACAGTTTCCATTGATAGCCCAAAATTAATTAGCATAATTTTGTAATGTAAATCAAGTGTTGCTGCTGTTGTTGTTGTTGATAATTTCGTCCGAAGAACAATGCTTTACAGTCATTGATTTTATGACTTTGAGAACCATTCAGTGGCATTAATTAGATTTTTTGCTTTTTCGAAATTTATAATGATATCACATTTTATTGTTTCCTTTCTTTGCAGTCACGTGTTGTTCGTTCGCAGACACAAAGAGAGATATTACATAATTATTATTAAAGATACAATTACTTAAAGATAAATTGCAGAAAAAATAACATTATATTTATAAGAGCTTTTGGAGGAAGCTCCGTCGCTGGGATATGGGTCCAATTCATAGTAAATATATTTTTATATCCTACACAACTATTTTGTCAGGGTATTATAGCTTTATGTAGCCTCAAAAGTTTGTAACGCCGCGAAATATTGGTCCTAGACCCACCTTTAGATGAGTCGATCTAGACATGTGTGTCCGTCCGTCTGTCTGTCCATTATAATTTGTAAACACGATACAGGCCACAGTTGTGGACCAATCTTCACGAAATTTTGCATGTAGGATGGGTTCTGGCCAATGAAGACCCCTATTGTTTTTGGAAAAGATAGGTTAATATTTATGGGATGAAATGGACCAAAAACTTTATTTGTATTCCAAATCGTATATATTTACCCCTAAATAACAAAGACCCGAGAAGTTGATAGCATATCAAAGAGGAGTGGTTGACCTTTAAATTGATACTAATTATATGGTCGTATGTACTCAGGTGTGGGAGTTACGCTTAAATATTTACAGGTGCTTACGTACTGAGATATTATTTAGTAACCCATTACCACACTAGAGGGCGGAAATATAGCGCTGGTCGCTTTGAAATGTTCAATGAGGATCCAGGTATTGTCAGGGATATCTGCTATAATTTTTGGTGATGATCATATCAAAATGTTGGGATGAAGTGGACCGACAACTTAATTTTTTATGTTTTTTTTCGAGACGATCTATAGGCCACAATTATAATCCGAACAATACAACTCAATCCACGGTGAAGGGAATCTGGACAAGTAATTAGAAGGGCTGTACTCAATATTGGGAATATTCGGAAAATATGTCAGTGTAAGGGAGAGGTGCTGTCGATCTTTAATCGGGCTAGAGGGTGCAATTATCACGAAACATTGCCCACGCTCAGAATAAACTTCGGCAGAATGTTAGAGTTCCGTGGTAGTTGTGTAGGGTATCGTATGGTCGGCCCCGTCCGACTATACTGCTCCGCTCACTGGTTGTAAGGATACATATGTACAATATACCCTAAGTGGTGAAGGGTATCATAGAGTCGGCCCAGTCCGACTTTACTACTTTCCTTACAGGTTTTTTATAAGATTGCTGCAAAAATTGCTAGAATTTAACTACAAGCTGGATAATGGTATATTATGCCATGAGGCTTGATATATTTTAGTCCGGAATTTTAGTGGCGATTTACTGATTATACCCTTTACCACACTTTTTTATACCCTTCACCACACTGTGGTACAGGGTATTATGTTTTTGTGCATATGTTTGTAACAGGCAAAAGGAAACGAGATAGACACATGGTTCCTTTTGAGAATATGCATAAAATCACTTTCTAAGTCGATTTATGCATGTCCGTCCGTCTCTCTATCTGTCTGTCTGTGCATGTTAAATTGTAAACAAAGTACAGGTCGCATTTATGATCCGAATTGGATGAAATTTGCCATAGGTCACTTATTCGGCCAAAGGGCGAACCCTATTGAAATTGGGAAAAATCGGTTCAGATTTAGATATAGCTCCCATATATATATTTAACCGATTTAATGTAAACGGTCCCTATATATCTTTCGATTTGCACGAAATTCGGTACAGCCTAATCATTTAGGTCAAGAATTATGTCTGCCAAGTTTCGTGAAAATCGGTCTATATTTAGATATAGCTCCCATATATAGCTCCGACCGATTTCATGTAAATGGTGCCCCAAAGTCCCAATATAACTTTCGATTTGCACGAAATTTGGCATAACGTACTGAATTAAGCCTAGAGTGATGTCTGCCAAGCTTCGAGAAAATCGGTCCAGATTTAGATATAGCTCCCATATATAGTTTCGTCCGATTTCATGTAAATGGTGCCCAAAGTCCCTATATATCTTTCGATTTGCACGAAATTTGGCACAACGTACTGAATTGAGCCCAGAATGATGTCTGCCAAGTTTCGAGAGAATCGGTTCATATTTAGATATAGCTCCCATATATAGTTTCGTCAGATTTAATGTAAATGGTGCACCAAAGTCGCTATATATCTTTCGATTTGCACGAAATTTGGCATAATGTGCTGAGTTGAGCGTAGAGTGATGTCTGCCTTGTTTCGTGAAAATCGGTCCAGATTTAGATATAGCTCCCATATATAGTTTCGTTCGATTTCATGTAAATGGTGCACAAAAGTCCACATATATCTTGCGATTTGCACGAAATTTGGCATAACGTACTGAATTGAGCCTAGAATGATGTCTGCCAAGTTTCGTGAAAATCGCTCAAGATTTAGATATAGCTCCCATATATAGTTTCGTCCGATTTCATGCAAATGGTGCAGTAAAGGCCCTATATATCCTTCGATTTGCACGAAATTTGACATAAGGTACTGAAATGAGCCTAGAGAGATGTCTGCCTAGTTTCGAGAAAATCGGTCCAGATTTCTATATAGCACCCATATATAGTTTCGTCCGATTTCATGTAAATGGTGCACCAAAGTCGCTATATATCTTTCGATTTGCACGAAATTTGGCATAACGTACTGAATTGAGCCTAGAGTGATGTCTGCCTTGTTTCGTGACAATCGGTCCAGATTTAGATATAGCTCCCTTTTATTATAGATTGATTTTAAGTAATTGACGCATCAAGGAACCAATAGGCTGATAGGAACAAAACGTTCTGAAATTACTATAATCTAACCTGTGACATGTTTGTTTGAAATCGCTTAATATTTGGATAGAGCTTCCATATATATTATCGCCCGGTTTGAAGCAAATTGGGCATCAAACTCCTCATGTAGTCAAATTGACATCAAATTTTGCTCAACTTACAAAATTGAGCATAGAATTACGTAGTTGCGTTTTCTAGAAGTACAGACATAGCCCAACGGATCACCTATTTATATTTGTTTGAAGTCGATTTACATACTTTATGGATAGATCTAGGTAGATTCACATTTAGATAAATATCACATATTTTATTTCATCCAATTTTATGTTAATAGTCCTGTTTAATATACCCATAGTGATGAAGGGTATCGTATAGTCGGCCCCGTCCGACTTTACTACTTTCCTTACTGGTTTTGTGCATATGTTTGTAACAGGCAAAAATAATCGAGATAGACCCATGGTTCCTTTTGAGAATATGCATAGAATCACTTTCTGAGTCGATTTATGCACGTCCGTCCGCCTGGCCATGTTAAGTTGTAAGCAAAGTACAGGTCGCATTTATGATCCGAATTGAATGAAATTTGGCACAGCTCATTTGTTTGGCTCAAGGACGAACCCAATTGAAATTGGGAAAAATCGGTTCAGATGTATATATAGCTCCCATGTATATTTTCGTCCGATTTAAGGTAAATGGTGCACCAAAATCCATCTATATTTTTCGATTTGTACGAATTTGACACAGCGTAAGGAATAAGGTCAAGAATGATGTCTGCCAAATTTCGTGAAAATCTGTTAAGATTTAGATATAGCTCCAAAAAATATATCTTCGTCCGATTCAAGCTAGATTGTGTACCAAATTCCCTATATAACTCTCGATTTGCTCGAAATTTGGCCCCGCGTACTATATTAAGTCTATGAGTGCAAAGTTTCGTGAAAATAGGTTCAGATTTAGATACAGCTCCCAAATATATTTTCATCCGATGTTAGATAATTGGTGCACCAAAGTCTCTGAAAACCATTCGAAATTTGTCATAGCCTATGAAATTAAGGCTAGAATGACGTGTGCTAAGTTTCGTGAAAATCGGTTCAGATTTAGATATAGCTCCCATATATATTTTCGTCCGATTTTATGTAATTGGTGCACCAAAGTCTATATATATCTTTCGATTTGCACGAATTTTGGTATAGGGTACTGAATGAAGTCTAGTCTGCTAAGTTTCATGAAACGATCCACAGCTAGGCCGATTGACACAACGTACTGATGTAATAAAAATTAGTCTCTGGCAAGTTTCCTTGAAATCGGTTCAGATATATATATATATATATATATATATATTTATATATATTTATATATAACAACCAGTAAGGAAAGTAGTAAAGTCGGACGGGGCCGACTATATGATACCCTTCATCACTTTGGGTATATTTAACAGATGAATCTTAACAAATGTCGCATTTTTAAAGGACCAGTAAAATGAAATTGGATACATAAACATGTCATTCTGCAACCTATACTAAAGTTTTCATTTGGTCAGATATAGAAGCTATATCTAAATCTAAACCGATTTCATGAAACTTAACACACATCATTCTAGACCTAATTCATTACGCTACGCTAAATTTGGTGCAAACCGAAAGATATTAAGGGACTTTGATACACCATTTACCTTAAATCGGACGAAAACATATATGGGAGTCAACTCAGAAAGTGATTCTGTGCATATTTTCGAAAGGAACCATGTGCCTACTTGCCTAAAGGCATAATACCCTGTACAACAGTGTGGTGAAGGGTACAAAAATCGGACGAGAGAACGAAGCTATAGCTATATATAAATCTGAACCGATTTCAACAAAACTCGAATCACAAATGCGACATTGTTAACAAAAATACATGGACGGACTCAGAAAGTGATTCTATGCATATTCTTAAAAGGAACCATGGGTCTATCCCGAATCTTTTTGCCTGTTACAAACATATGCACAAAGATATAATACCCTCTACCACAGTGGGGTGAAGGGTATAAAAATGAGATTTTATGGGGACTACCCCTTAAAGGGAGCGAATATTATTAATTTTTGGGAGGGAGGTTTGTTGCCATATATGGGGGCTACTCGAAAAATTTGACCTATATTTATAATTTATAGTGGAGGGATTTGCTACCTAATAAGAACTCGATGTACTCAATTACAGTCAATTCGGTCGAAAAATGCGATCAGAACCCCCAAAATACCAAAAATTTGGGGGTACCGTTATATGGGGACTACCAAAAAACTGGACCTATATTTATAATTTTTAGTGGAGTAATTTGGTACCCAATATGAACCCAATTTACAAAATTTCAGAGAATTCAGTTATAAAACGAGCCCAAGAACCCGAAAATACCGAAAATTGGGGGTACCCTTATATGGGGGCTATCCGAAAAAATAGACCTTTATTTATGATTTTTTGTAGGGAGATTTGCTACCCAATAAGAACTCAAAGTACCAAATTTCAGCGAATTCAGTAAAAAAACGCGCTCAAGAACCTCAAAATACCAAAAATTGGGGGTACCCTTATATGGGAGCTATGCCTAAACGTGGACCGATTTTCTCCAATTTCAGTAGGGTTCGTCCTAGGGCCAATTAAGTGACCTGTGCCAAATTCCATCCAAATCGGATCATAAATGCGACCTGTACTTTCTTAACAAAAATACAAGGACGGACAGACGGGCATGCATAAATCGACTCAGAAAGTGATTCTATGCATATTCTCAAAAGGAGCTATGGGTCTATGTCGTTTCCTTTTGCCTGTTACAAACATATGCACAAAGACATAATAGCCTGTACCACAGTGTGGTGAAGTGTATAAAAACGCGTCGTCTGTTGGGATACATATGTAGAATATACCCAAAGTGGTGAAGGGTATAATATAGTCGGCCCAGTCCGACTTTACTTCTTTCTTTACTGGTATCCTAGTGAATTTCTTTTTTCAAACGAACTCGCTTAAATTTGGTACCTTGTGTTCTTATTGGGTAGCTAATATCTCCACAAAAATTATATATATGTGTCCACTTGTTATTGTAATTCACATATAACGGTACCATCAATTTTCAGTATTTTGGGGGTTTTGAGCGTATTTTTCTACTGAATTGGATGTTATCTCTCCTTCATATAAGTGTATTTACAATTTTCGGTATTTTGGGGTTCTTGAGCGCGTTTTTCAACAGAATTTGCTGTAATTTGGTATTTTGTAGTCGTTTATTGTAACAAATATCCCTACCAAAATTATTAATATTCGCCCCTTTTTAGGGGTAGTCCCCATACAACCCCCTTTTCATACCCTCCACCATAGTATGGAGGGTATATTAGTTTTGTTTTTCCGTTTGTAACGCATCGAAATAATCATTTCCGACCCTATAAAGTATATATATTCTTGAGCAGCGTAAAATTCTATGACGATTTAATCATGTCCGTCTGTCTGTCTACCCGAGTGTTGTAATCACTCTAGGCTCTGAACTATATCTTCTTGCATTTAGGCCTAGCCGCTAAATATTGAAAGCGGCCGTGTTTCGGTGTTTTTAATATTTAGCGTGAAGGAAGGTAGTGAGATGCAACAATTTTAGGTTCGAAACTGTGTTATATCGGTACAGCACATCATATTATGACAACTCCTAATGTTTAGTAATTCCAACACAATATAATGTACGCATATTTTTTCGCACCAACAAGTATCATATTGAACCATTGTAGTTTATAACAATCACTTGGTATAATTGTCGGTATAGGTTACGATATATTGCGTATATTTTTATTTCAAGTAACTATCGGTATACCTATGGTGGAGGGTATCCAAAGATCGGTCCGGCCGAACTTAACGCATTTTGTACATGTTTACTTTTATATAGTGACTACCAAAGTGTCCGCTACTTCGTATGCGGAAACGGACTACAAAAAAAATATTTCATATGGAATTCGTGAATACTGTATAATTTGTCGTACTATAGTTCTGAATTCCACCTCTATTTCTACATCTAATATCAAGTTTATTAACTTTTAGTACTCTTTACACACATAAGCACTATTTTCCGAAATTAATTTTTTTATTTTATTACACAGATTAAAATCAGTAAGGAAAGGTCAAAAGTCGGACGGTGCCGATTATATGATACCCTTCACCACTATGTAGATAGATCTTTAGAGGACCTTGAAAATGGAATCAGGCAAAATTAAATGTGTGATCTACACAAATATTTGAACCTACTACAAAACCCCATAGACATACCATTCTGAAATCTATAAAAATTTCCATGACAATTGGGTAGACTTGGATTCTTTGGTGTACCATTTGCATAAAACCGACCAAAGTTATGTATTGGTATATAAGGTATGCATATATATAAAATCAATTTCTGTTTGTTTATTTGTTTGTTAGTTTGTTTGTTTGTTTGTTTGTTTGATCAGTGTTAGCTATAGACTCCTAAACTACTGAACGGATTTTCATGAAATTTTCACAGTCGATTTTTGAGTACATTTGTGGTAACATAGGGTACTTAATTTTTTGATAGGGGCAGGGGAACCAGTAGCCCCCATACAAATTGCCCCTTTTTTAGATCAGAATTTGCCATTATAGCAAAGAATTGGAATTGGCAATTATAGCAAAGTGTTAGTAAATATACAAACCACAGATGTTTACTAAGTTCACAAACCACCATTATGTAGGTGCTGCCAATTTCCAATTTGTTTTTAGGAAAATGATAAAGTTGGAAATATCAGAATCAAAAAAGTGGTACTGATGTCAGAATACGTGTGGACTGTATACACTACTTAGTACTGTACACATAACTGATGACAGTATTCGTACAATTCGAGTACGAAGCGATTTAAATAATTTGTACTGTATACACTAATTAATACTGTACACACATTTGCCCTCTTTATGCCTTCACCTCACTGTGGTTCAGGGTATTACTGCTTTGTGCATATGAGAATAAGCATAGAATAACTTTCTGAGTCGATTTATGCATGTCCGTTCGTCTGTCTACGTTAAATTGTAAACAAGGTACATGTCGCATTTATGATCCGAATTGGATGAAATTTAGCACCCATATATATTCGGCCGAAAGGTAAATTGTGCGAAAGAGTACCGAATATATATTAGATTTGCACGATTTAGGGTAATAGCGTGGTGTACCAATTTCGTTGAGATCGGTTTAGGTTTAGATATAGCATAGCTTCCATACATAATTTTTCGATTAAGACGAATTTTGACATAGCGTACCGAATTAAGTCTAAAATGATGTGTGATAATTTTCGTGAAAATCGGTTAAGATTTTCATATATGTCATTTAAATATTTTCGTCCGATTTAAAGCTAGGCCGATAGACACAACCTACCGATGTTAATATTAAATTTTTTCGTTGAAATCGGTTCAGTAGATATAGCTTCATAGCTTCCATACGAAATGTTGATTGTACACGAAATAATCAGTGGGTGTCTGATTGAGATTAAATTTTAAACAGTACAGCATTTAAAAATCGATTTGCAGAATGACATGTGTAGGGATTGATGTTAGTCGGTTTACATATAGATAAAGATCACATATTTAAGTTCGTTCAATTTCACGTCAATGTTCCTTCGAAAGGGCGACGTCTGTTAGGATGCATATACAACATGAGCATGGTACGATCATTGCATTTGAATCTATATGTATATAGAAAATATATTGTTTGTGGACTCAAAAACACTTAACAGATTTTAATTAAATGTTCACAGTACGTCATGCGATCCCATGGAAGTAATACAGGTTAGACAAACTTTTAAAAGTCCGAGTGGATGCGGAGTAATAGAATACAAAGTATTCATACATCTGAAAGAATATATGTATGTACATATGTACATTTGCTATGTGCAGTGTTGCCAAAACTTTGTCATTAAAATATGCTAGATTTTGTTTAAAAAATGCTAGAAAGTGCTAAAAAATTTTAAAAAGTGCCAAATAAAAGTGCTAAAAAGTTTATCGAAGGAATTTCGCTTATAGCTAATAATAAAATCTGTATTTCTTAAAATTTGCTTGCAAAACCTAGAAATATTCACCTGATATCCTATTTATTCATAATCAGAATAAAAATCTTTGAAATTCTAATATTTCTAGGATGGTATTGAAAATGGGATATATGTGTCCTTTTTAGGGTAGCCCTAACCGATTTAGAAAAAAAATCAATTTGTCTATGTGGACTCGAAAATTTTTTTGGTATAAAACCAAATAAACGGAAAATTTTGAAAATATTCAGAAAAAATAAAAAATGCTAAAAAGATGCTAGGTGCTAGATCAATTTTTTTTGGTGCTAAACGAGTTTAAAAAGTGCTAAATCTAGCATTAAAAGTGCTAAATTGGCAACACTGGCTATGTGTATATTTTTAGACCTGAAAATATGGTTGAGTAAAATGGATGCAAATACGGATCATCCGATGAGGATATATTTTGGAACAATGAGGATATATTTTTAAATACACAAAATTCATATGTATGTATCTATGTATATTGAAAATAGAAAATTCAATGAAATAATTGACATTAATTATACCCTTCACCACACTGTGGTACAGGGTATTATGTCTTTGTGCATATATTTGTAACAAGCAAAAGAAATCGCACTAGACCTATGGTCCTTTTGATAATATGCATAGAATCACTTTCTGAGTCGATGTATGCATGTCCGTCTGTCCGCCCGTCCATCTGT
>NW_026882740.1:0-44116 GCF_032173495.1 Musca vetustissima | reverse complement strand
ACACGGAATGGCCGGCCAACAAAGGAAGGAGTTGCTGGTTGCAAAATATTGACAAGTTTAATATTCATTAAAGTCAAATTAAATACGAATGTATTGTTGCGAATGAACTTCTTTTTTTCTGTTCTGGTTCATTCGGAGGCCAGGGATATCCATTCGTATCAAGAATGCGGACAATGGTCAGCCATCCAGCAATTTTATTTCTCATTCATTTGTTTCAGATTCTGTGTTTTTTATTTATTTTCTTGCCAATTCGATTGGAGGTCCGTAATCGACTTATTGTTCCGCAACAACAATGTTTACATTTATTCTTGTTCAAATATTGTCTATGGATTTTTTCATCTATTATCCTTTTGAAATAAAAAAACAAAGTGAAGGATTGCTGGAAGCATTAAAAAACTTCAACAAAAAAGAAATATAAAAAATATTTCCATGGAAATGCAATAGGACTTCTCATAGAAGATATGGAGCTCTTCTTCTCACAGAAGATCTGGAGGTCTTCTCATAGAAGATCTGGAGCTCCTCTTCTCACAGAAGATCTGGAGGTCTTCTCATAGAAGATCTAGAGGTCTTCTCATAAAAGATCTGGAGCTCTTCTTCTCACAGAAGATCTGGAGGTCTTATCATAGAAGATCTGGAGGTCTTCTCATAGAAGATCTGGAGGTCTTCTCATAGAAGATCTGGAGGTCTTCTCATAGAAGATCTGGAGGTCTTCTCATAGAAGATCTGGAGGTGTTCTCATAGAAGATCTGGTCTTCTCATAGAAGATCTGGAGGTCTTCTCATAGAAAACGTATTATTTTATAAATCCTCGGCCTGGATAGGCCTTGAAACAATATTCTTTTATAAATCCTCGGCCTGGATAGGCCTTGAAACAATATTCTTTTATAAATCCTCGGCCTGGATAGGCCTTGAAACAATATTCTTTTATAAATCCTCGGCCTGGATAGGCCTTGAAACAATATTCTTTTATAAATCCACGCTCTGGATAGGCCTTGAAAAAATATTCTTTAATAAATCCACGCCATGGATAGGCCTTGAAAAAATATTCTTTTATAAATTCACGCCCTGGATAGGCCTTGAAAAAATAGACCCTTGAAAAAAAATGTTCTTTAATAAATCCACGCCTTAGATAGGCCTTGAAAAAAATACTCTTTAAGAAAATATTCTTGTCAGCGAAGAATTCATATAAAGACCAGAAGTTCTTCTCATAAAAAACTGCCTTTCTCACGTCGAAATTCCACATATAGATTATAATTGGTATCCTTTCGAAAAAATTTTAATCAATATTAAATCAAAATTGAGTCCTTAAATTTAATTTAAATTTCTCTAGAAATATTCTCAAGATAAATTAAATGAAATTAATCTCAATTCAATATTCATTACTTCCAGGAATAGATTTTTTTCTTAAATTACAAAATTAATGCGACGAATCCATTTCGTTCCCTTCGTCCTCCACCAGTAGTGCCCTGCGACCGTTTATAATTGAATAACATGATTACAAACAACATGGATGAGAACAAGATAAATTTGATGAAATTAAAATAAGAACAAGATTGTTCACAAGGATAACAGCCCAGCTAAAGGACAATCCAAAAACAAAACAATGACATTTAAGGAATAGCAAAACAAGGACACTGGCATTCCTTTGGTGTTCAATTGCAGTTTTGAAATGTCATTGCATTGAGATTTGTCTAGGCAGCCAGGACCTACTGCTGTGTTATTGTTGCACCCATTATTGCATTATCGATTGCCCTCGTTGTTCTTGTTGTTGCTGCTTCTGCGACTGCTGGTGTTGTTGTCTATGAAAACAACACCCTAGGCATTAGTTGGACCATTTAAGCCGGCTTTGATCTAAGCCATGTTGCACCAGATCATCGTAACGAGTTGCAAAATGTTTTATCTTTGATCAGAGTGAGAACCTCTTTCTGGTTTGGTGTGAGAGAGACAAAGGGACAGACGTGAGCAGTCAACCAAAAAGAGTCAATGTTTTGCCAACATGTTGTGTGACACTGTTGGGGGTTCGTTGTTCACAAGGATCTCCTGTCTGGTCTAACTACTAAGTTGGAAATTATAACAGGAGGAAGGGTAAAGATGGAAATCAATGATTTCTCTCACTTTGCCTCAGAGCTGAGGTGATCTGATCTGAGCTGTTAAATGTGTTGTAAAATATTACCAACATACGAATTTAAATCCTTGTGGCGCCGTTTTAATTGAGGATCGGATTTAATAAATGCATGTTTGTGTACTGACACTTATATTGGTGTAATAACACATTGTATGTGCGATTTTTTGAAACATTTTTTGGATTAATGTTTTACGTGTGAAGATGTTTAACATTTGATTAATATTCAGTACATTAATCTTTAACACATTTTCAGATCCTTTCAAATTCATATCCTGTTATAATAGTCCTTGAACAAACATTGTAATCCTTGAAAAAATATTCTTTAAAAAATCCACGCCTGTGTTGGTCCATGGAAAAATATTCTTTAAACCAGTGAGCGGAGCAGTATAGTCGGACGGGGCCGACCATACGATACCCTACACAACTACCACGGAAATCAAACTTTCTGCGGATGTTTATTTCGAGACTGGGTAATATTTCGTTATATTTGCACCCTCATGCCCGATTAGAGGTAAACAGCACCTCTTCCTTACACTGACATATTTTTCCGAATATTACGAGTATTCAGTACAGCTATTGTCCAGATTCCTTTCACCGTGGGTTGTGTTGTGACGTTCGACTTTCATTTGAGGTCTAAGATCGACTCGAAAATAACACAAAAAATTAAGTTTTCGGTCCACTTCATTCCAAAATTATTATCTGATCATCACCGAAAATTATAGGCGTTGTCCTTTACCATAACTGGAACCTCATGGAATATTTCAAAGCGATCAGCGCTATAGTTCCGCACTCCAGAGTGATAATATGTCACTAAATTATATACGAATACGGAGATACCTGTAAATATTTAGGTGTAACTCCAACATCCGAGCACATACAACAATATAATTGGTCTTAATTTAAAGGTCAACCAATCCTCTTGGATATAATATCAACTTCTCGGGTATATGTCCTTCAGGGGTAAATATATACGCCATAGAATACAAATTTTGTCATTTTTCACACAAAAGTCAGGGTCCATTTGACCCGCTAAATATTGACCGATCTTTCTCCAAATAGGCATGCTTATTCTTTGGCCCGATCCGCTTCTCCATGCAAAATTTCACGATGTTCGGACCATTTTTGCGGCCTCTGGAGCGACCAGAAAAACCGACAAAAATTTAGTATTTGGTCCATTTCATCGCCTAAATATTAACCGATCTTTCCCAAAAACAATAGGGGTCTTCATTGGCCAGAACCCATCCTACATGCAAAATTTCGTGAAGATTGGTCCATAAATGTGGCCTGTATCGTGTTTACAAATTATAATGGACAGACGGACGGACGGACGGACGGACGGACACACATGTCTAGATCGACTCAGCTAGTCGAGATATGACGATCGGTATACATAAAGGTGGGTCTAGGACCAATATTTCGCGGCGTTACAAACTTTTGGGGCTGCACAAAGCTATAATACCCTGACAACATAGTTGTGTAGGGTATAAAAATCCTGCCAGATAAATAAATATATTTTCATTTGCTAATCACCGTACCTTCTATCAAACATATGGTACCAAGTTCTGGTATGGTGTTCTAACCTTTGTAAGATCTTTTAATAGAGACCGTTAACTAATTCGAACTAAACTTGACCACGTGTTATAGTCGAAAGGGGTTATGAACTGAAACATAATTTTGATATGTTAACTTTACGTACCTCCATTCAAACCCTTTTATTGTGTCCCTAAATTGTATTCGAATATGACCATATGTTGAAGTTACAGAATAACCCTCTCCCCTTAGGCCATGAGTCCCTTTTTTTCAAATGTCTCCTCAATAATTATACGCAGAGGTCCTTTGATTAATTTGATTGTATTTGTATACATTTCCGATTTGATTAATTTTTCCAATTTAGCCACATCCTTCCGTTTTTTGTTTAATTTGATTTTTAGGTAAAAAAAATCTCTCCCAAAAAAGGAAACAAATTCTGATCGAGGGCTAACTGTTTGTGTCCGTCCTCCTCCTCGTCTTTCTTTCATTTTTGTGGGATTTCTTTTTCAAGTGCGAATGTTAAAATGTTCTCACACATTTCATGCTGTGCATGAAGAATTCAACCATCCTTCGGAATCGGAAGTACGGGAATGAAGACTCCCTGGAATGCTGCATGGATGCGAAGATCGCGGTTATCTAGGCAACAATAACAAATACTCATAATCATGATCATCAGCAGGATTATTTCGTAATAAAAATCATAAGAAAAAATGTATCCTTTTTTTGGCCACCACCACTCAACATCAACAAAAAACTTATTAAAAATTATTGTTGCCTTTTTTCCATTGTATTTTGGCGTTTCACTTTCTGGTCTTCTCCGGGGCTCTTCCCCAGAAAAGTAAAAATGTTTTTGTGGCTTCCGTTGGTTGCGCCACCTGTTACCACTGGAGTTAGGTCTTAGCCAAACAATCAACCTACCAACAACCACTTTAAAACCCTGTCAGGAATCGTTCGTTCAATTGATCATCGATCCCCCTTATGTTGCACAATAAGGATACCTTTCTTGGCCATCCTTCCGTTGTTTCAATGCTATTGTTTTTCATTTTCTATTCCTTGGTGGGGGAAAGAGAGATTTTCTCAAGTGATTGTTGCACAATATGAAAATGTTTCTTTTGTTTTCCCTTTCAGTCGATGTGAAAGAAACAGGAAAAATGAAAAACCAATTTTCCATATTTAAATGGGTGTTTTTATTGGTGATAGACCAACTGGTGTTGTTTTTTGAGATTTGAATTTAATTTCCTATTCTCATTCCAATTCTCAATCATAACAAGCATGAAATGAGTTTTCACTTTTTTGTTTATTTTTTTACGATCACCAGATTCCCTCTTTTGACTTTTCTCTAACAAAAGAAACCGGAATCATCTCCTGGGATATTCATTTAATTAGAATTTGTTCTGCAACAATGTCAAAATATGAGGTGTATCCTTTTGTTGATGATTTGTTCGACATTTATGGATATTTACTTCCGTTCGGAAAATAATCACAACACCAACTGTTCGGAAAAAAATATAAAAAAATTCAAGACATGGATATTTTAAAGAATATTTTTTTCAAGGATTACCAAAGGCGTGGATTTTTTAAAGAATATTTTTTCAAGGATTACCAAAGGCGTGGATTTTTTAAAGAATATTTTTTCAAGGATTACCAAAGGCGTGGATTTTTTAAAGAATATTTTTTCAAGGATTACCAAAGGCGTGGATTTTTTAAAGAATATTTTTTCAAGGATTACCAAAGGCGTGGATTTTTTAAAGAATATTTTTTCAAGGATTACCAAAGGCGTGGATTTTTTAAAGAATATTTTTTCAAGGATTACCAAAGGCGTGGATTTTTTAAAGAATATTTTTTCAAGGATTACCAAAGGCGTGGATTTTTTAAAGAATATTTTTTCAAGGATTACCAAAGGCGTGGATTTTTTAAAGAATATTTTTTCAAGGATTACCAAAGGCGTGGATTTTTTAAAGAATATTTTTTCAAGGATTACCTAAGGCGTGGATTTTTTAAAGAATATTTTTTCAAGGATTACCAAAGGCGTGGATTTTTTAAAGAATATTTTTTCAAGGATTACCAAAGGCGTGGATTTTTTAAAGAATATTTTTTCAAGGATTACCGAAGGCGTGGATTTTTTAAAGAATATTTTTTCAAGGATTACCAAATGCGTGGATTTTTTAAAGAATATTTTTTCAAGGATTACCAAATGCGTGGATTTTTTAAAGAATATTTTTGCAAGGCCCAGACAAGGCGAGGATTTTTTAAAGAATATTTTTTCAAGGATTACCAAAGGCGTGGATTTTTTAAAGAATATTTTTTCAAGGATTACCAAAGGCGTGGATTTTTTAAAGAATATTTTTTCAAGGATTACCAAAGGCGTGGATTTTTTAAAGAATATTTTTTCAAGGATTACCAAAGGCGTGGATTTTTTAAAGAATATTTTTTCAAGGATTACCAAAGGCGTGGATTTTTTAAAGAATATTTTTTCAAGGATTACCAAAGGCGTGGATTTTTTAAAGAATATTTTTTCAAGGATTACCAAAGGCGTGGATTTTTTAAAGAATATTTTTTCAAGGATTACCAAAGGCGTGGATTTTTTAAAGAATATTTTTTCAAGGATTACCAAAGGCGTGGATTTTTTAAAGAATATTTTTTCAAGGATTACCAAAGGCGTGGATTTTTTAAAGAATATTTTTTCAAGGATTACCTAAGGCGTGGATTTTTTAAAGAATATTTTTTCAAGGATTACCAAAGGCGTGGATTTTTTAAAGAATATTTTTTCAAGGATTACCAAAGGCGTGGATTTTTTAAAGAATATTTTTTCAAGGATTACCGAAGGCGTGGATTTTTTAAAGAATATTTTTTCAAGGATTACCAAATGCGTGGATTTTTTAAAGAATATTTTTTCAAGGATTACCAAATGCGTGGATTTTTTAAAGAATATTTTTTCAAGGATTACCAAATGCGTGGATTTTTTAAAGAATATTTTTGCAAGGCCTATCCAAGGCGAGGATTTTTTAAAGAATATTTTTTCAAGGATTACCAAAGGCGTGGATTTTTTAAAGAATATTTTTTCAAGGATTACCAAAGGCGTGGATTTTTTAAAGAATATTTTTTCAAGGATTACCAAAGGCGTGGATTTTTTAAAGAATATTTTTTCAAGGATTACCAAAGGCGTGGATTTTTTAAAGAATATTTTTCAAGAATTACCAAAGGCGTGGATTTTTTAAAGAATATTTTTTCAAGGATTACCAAAGGCGTGGATTTTTTAAAGAATATTTTTTCAAGGCCTATCCAAGGCGAGGATTTTTTAAAGAATATTTTTTCAAGGATTACCAAAGGCGTGGATTTTTTAAATAATATTTTTGCAAGGCCTATCCAAGGCGAGGATTTTTTAAACAATATTTTTGCAAGGCCTATCCAAGGCGAGGATTTTTTAAAGAATATTTTTTTAAGGATTACCAAAGGCGTTTATTTTTTAAAGAATATTTTTTCAAGGCACTACCAAAGGCGTTTATTTTTTAAAGAATATTTTTGCAAGGCCTATCCAAGGCGAGGATTTTTTAAAGAATATTTTTTCAAGGATTACCAAAGGCGTTTATTTTTTAAATAATATTTTTGCAAGGCCTATCCAAGGCGAGGATTTTTTAAACAATATTTTTGCAAGGCCTATCCAGGGCGAGGATTTTTTAAAGAATATTTTTGCAAGGCCTATCCAAGGCGAGGATTTTTTAAAGAATATTTTTGCAAGGCCTATCCAAGGCGAGGATTTTTTAAACAATATTTTTGCAAGGCCTATCCAAGGCGAGGATTTTTTAAAGAATATTTTTGCAAGGCCTATCCAAGGCGAGGATTTTTTAAAGAATATTTTTGCAAGGCCTATTAGAGGCGAGGATTTATTAAAGAATATTTTTTCAAGGCCTATCCAAGGCGTGGATTTATTAAAGAATATTATTTCAAGGTCTATCCAAGGCGAGGTTTTTTTTTTTAAAGAATATTTTTTTCAAGGCCTATCCAAGGCGAGGTTTTTCTTAAAGAATATTTTTTTCAAGGCCTATCCAAGGCGAGGTTTTTCTTAAAGAATATTTTTTTCAAGGCCTATTAGAGGCGAGGATTTATCAAAGAACATTTTTGCAAAGCCTATTAGAGGCGAGGATTTATTAAAGAATATTTTTGCAAGGCCTATTAGAGGCGAGGATTTATTTATTTATTTTATATTTTATTTTGTAAAAAAAGCCTAAAGGCCAATGAGATTTACAATATGCATGAACTTATAGTACCTATTTTTTAGCAAGGCCTATCCAAGGCGAGGTTTTTTTTAAAGAATATTTTTTTCAAGGCCTATTAGAGGCGAGGATTTATCAAAGAACATTTTTGCAAGGTCTATTAAAGGCGTGTATTTTATACGAATATTTTTGCAAGGCCTATTAAAGGCGTGTATTTTATACGAATATTTTTTCAAGGATTTTATTTTTTTTTTCAAGGATCGCATATTTTTTAAAATAATTTTTACATGATCCCTGTCTTCCCCTCTTTCAATCACTGTACAAACACATACACGTACTTCATTGTAAATAATTGTCGGTAATTTTCCCTGTAATCAATCCAATTTAAAGAGCATTATTATTTCTCAAAGACTTGAAACCATAGCAAACTTCATTCAAACTCCTCGTAAACATTCCAAAAGAATGAATCATTCATTGAAAAAACAAATTTCGCACCATTCAAATGCAATTCATTGATCGTGTTTCTGTGTCGGTTTCTTGGGTGAATTGGAATTACCCCTGTCAGTTGAATGGAAAGTGTTTCTGTTTCTTTTTTTCGTCTTCTTCAATTGCTACACCGATCGCAATTCATTCAAAAGTACGCAGGAAAGACTTAAAACAATTATCACATACTCAACAAGAGAACAACAGCCCCGTCGGTTTCAATTCATTCAGAAACCCTAAACGCCACAAAGGAGGAGGAGAATTCACATATTCTTGCATTTTCTTGGATTTCTTTTGTGGTTCTTTAATTTGAATGTTTTTTGTAGAAGAATTCACACATGAAGTGGGCCGATGTGTAGAGGTTTTGTTTTATTGTAGGTATCGTGTATTGTTATTTCATTAATATAAAACAAAAATAAAATAAAAACCAGTGAGCGGAGCAGTATAGTCGGACGGGCCGACCATATGATACCCTACACAACTACCACGAAAAGTACACTTTCGGCGGTTCTATATTCTGAGCCAGGGCAATATTTCGTGATATTTGCACCCTTTGTACCGATTATAGATCAACAACTCATCTTTCTATGTCTTGCATATTTTCCAAAATGTTTTTCTTGAAGTGAATTTTTACGCAATAAAATAAAAAATTGGTCACTTTAGGTTTTGGTTGATTTGACCCTCAGAAAATTGACCGATCATCATCTAAACAGCCGCTTTTAGTATTTTGTCAGATCCCCTTCACCTTGTAAAATATGTGATGTTCTGCATATAATAATTGCCTCTAGAGCGACTAGAAAATCTGACAAAATTAAAGTTTTCGGTTCATTGCACCCCCTGAATGAAATCTCAACTTCACCGAAAATTATAAGCGGAATCCTTGACCATAATCGGAACTTCATGTACAATTTTAAAGCAATCAGCGCGACATTTCGGTCCTTTAATGGAGTAATAGTAATAATATGCACATAATCATCTTTACTTAATTACGTATAACTCCCGCATGGGAGTACATACAGCCATATAATTGGTATCAATTTGAAGGTCAACAACTCATCTTAGACAAACAATCAACATCTCGAGTATATGTCCTTCAGGAGCAAGTATATACGCCCCAGAATAAAAATTTTGTAATTTTTCACACAAAAGTCAGGGTCCATTTGACCCGCTAAATATTGACCGATCTTTATCAAAACATGCATGCTTATTCTCTGGCCCGATCCCCTTCTCCATGCAAAAATTCGCGGTGTTTGGGCCATAATTGCGGCCTCTGGAGCGACCAGAAAAACCGACAAAAATTTAGTATTTGGTCCATTTCATCCCCTAAATATTAACCGATCTTTTCCAAAAACAATAGGGGTCTTCATTGGCCAGAACCCATCCTACATGCAAAATTTCGTGAAGATTGGTCCATAACTGTGGCCTGTATCGTGTTTACAAATTATAATGGACAGACGGACGGACGGACGGACACACATGTCTAGATCGACTCAGCTAGTCGAGATATGACGATCGGTATACTTAAAGGTGGGTCTAGGACCAATATTTCGCGGCGTTACAAACATTTGGGGCTGCACAAAGCTATAATACCCTGACAACATAGTTGTGTAGGGTATAATAATTGAAACAATTCAAGGAAATTTGGAGCACTTTTTTTAAATGGTGTGAATAAACATGTTGGGCAATAAATTCTTTAAAGATTTATTTACGTTTGTGAGAAACACCAAATCAAAATAAGTAGCGATAGAAACGCTTAAACATATTTCAGTCTTTTAGCGAATAATTAACTACGTTTTAGTCTAAGGTTTGCGTACCCCATCACTTTGGAACCAAATGTATTTCAGTTAAAAACTATCGAAGGGAGTAACAAATTGTATACAAGCATTGCATATATTTTTACAAACCATAGACTAAGTTCAAAGATGGCCTATCGATCCTTCTGAAACTCTATCATTCATAAGAAGCAGGGATTGTCCTTCAGAAATGTCGGAAATCTTTCTACTTGAAAAAGTTTGGCTGGACTATGTATGTATATAATTGCTTTACCAAAATCTAGATGACACCGAGACTACTGTTTCAGACGACCTTATTATTCGTTAAGAGATTGCTCAATATTTCGATTCGTAGCCATAGTATGTATTTTTTGAGAATAATTTTTTTCAGTACAATCGAATAGAATATTTCGCCCTTCTAAGTCTATTCCTTGTGTGTTCTTTTCTTCCTTATTTATCCTCGCAATGTCCCTTTACCCTTTTCTTGTCATTAAAACCTACATACATAAGACGTATTTCAATAAATTCAGTATACATTCCTCATTATGACAAATATGTAAAAAAAATAATTTCGATGGAAAAAGAACCGGGTTTCAAAAATTTGGAAACGATTTTGTTGCAGTGTTACCATTTAAACATGAATTTTAATTTATTTATATATTCCTTTAATATATATATATATATATAATTTTGAGCTCATACATCTAGCTCGAACCATATCGACTAAAAATGTGCTTATAGCCCAAAAATACGAATATTTGTGGGGCTATACCAAATTGCAATTTGTTTCAAGATCGGCATAAATAAAAACCAGTGAACGGAACAGTATAGTCGGACGGGGCAGACCATACGACACCCTACACAACTACCACCGGACTCTAACTTGATGCGGATTTTTATTCCGAGCCTGGGCAATATTTCGTAATATTTGCAACCTCTTACCCAATTAGAGATCAACAGTTCTTCCTTACACTGACATATTTTCCGAATATTTCTAATATTCGGTTCATGTCCATATTCAATTCCCCGAGGGTTGTGTTGTGATGTTCGTCTTGTGTGGCCTATATATCGACACGAAAAAAAAACACAAAAAATAAGTTTTCAGTCCACTTTATCCCAAAATTATTATCTGATCATCACCGAAAATTATAGGCGTTGACCTTGACCATAACTGGAACCTCATGGAACATTTCAAAGCGATCAGCGCTATATTTCCGCCCTCTAGTGTGGTCCATTTGACCAGCTAAATATTGACCAATCTTTATTAAAACAGGCATGCTTATTCTTTAACCCGATCCCATTCTCCATGCAAAAATTCGCGGTATTTGGGCCATAATGCCGGCCTCCGGAGCGACCAGAAAATCAGACAAAAATAAAGTTTTTGGTCCATTTCACACCCTTAATATTAACTGATCTTTTTAAAAGACAATAGGGGTCTTCATTGGCCAGAACCCATTCTACATGCTAAATTTGTGAAGATTGGTCCATAACTGTGGCCTGTATCGTGTTTACAAATTATAATGGACAGACGCACACACATGTCTAGATCGACTCAGCTAGTCGATATATGACGATCGATATACTTAAAGGTAGGTCTAGGACCGATATTTCGCGGCGTTACAAACTTATGGGGCTGCACAAAGCTATAATACCCTGACAACATAGTTGTGTAGGGTATAAAAATATTTTGGAGATAATGTGTTTAAAATTTAAACGGATTCACATCTTACAAAAAACAGAGGAACGTCTACAGCTTCTCAATCAGAGTGTGTAAGATATATTAATCTGAAGTCTGATATACTTACTTATCTGGCTTATGACAGAATGATTGTTCCATAAGCCGAGCTTAAAAAAATATTTGTGCGCATCTCATCCAATCTGAAAGACCATGTTCCGAGATGTTGTCTTCTACTTTTCCATAGGATTCGTGGCCTTCCCCTTCAGCTCGATTTTATATGCAATTTGTTCCCTTTTATATGCACTTTGAGTGGAATAATGTTCATCTATTCTCACAACTTAACTTAGCCATCGTATTCGCTGCAGCTCGATTCGTCTGAATATGTCGATGTCCGAGAATAGATATATATTCAATGTCGACGCAGATAGGCCCATAGATCTTCTGGAGGATTTTCCTCTGAAACACTCCTGCGTCAGCTGCCTCATTTGCTTGCATAAATCTGATATTATTTTAAAAATCACGATTTTTGATTTATGCCGGTTTAACAATAAAAGAGCGATATAAGCTGAAAGAGGACATTCTCAGGCATTATTCTGCGGATGCAAAACTTTGTTCCATATTCTTCCCAAAAAGTTCTAGTCCACTTCATTTTTCAGTTTTCTCCAATATTCAAATATTACTGTCTTTCCGAAAGGGGATTTTTTCCTCCAATATTTTACATATTTTTTTTCTGAAAATGATCCACGTTTTCCTCCGTCACATTTTTGATATTTGGAATGTTTATAGCCGACTTTTCCAAATGAATGAGCTTTAAATCCATATTCAAGGTTATCGATGTTTTACCAGAGGTGGTATTTACGAAAATATTGTGTATAAACTGTTTAACTGGCAAACCACTTGATGCAGGCATCCAAAATTTGGCTCACATGTTTTTAATGTCAAATCGAATCGTGGTATGGAAAATCGGATCTCTGGGTCCATATTTTGATATAGTCCCATATAACCCTACTTCCCGATTTAAGGCAGTATGTCTGTAATTTGGCACAGAGAGTTCTCAAAAGGGTACCAAATATCCATGCAAAAATTTCTCGTCGTTGGTCCCCCATATAAAGGTACCTCTATCCGAGGTATCCAAAGCCCAAATATGTCTACAACTATTTATATAATATTAACTAATCGGATGTCCTAAGTCTGTTTTTAACATTCTGTCTCTCACTCTTCTTTATTTTCAGAAGCGAAAAATTAAAGATAATGGACAAACCCATGCTCATCGAATGAAGTGTCTGTTACGGAATCCTAAAATGATATTTAGCTCGATGGTGAGTCTATAACTAAATATTTCTGATAAAAAAACATAGCCTGATTCTTCCACATAGAGTTCTAGGTCAGCTAATTTTACACCTACCAAGTAAAATGACTCCGCAAACTGACCCCAATCCTCCAAACAATGGATACAACAAAAAACAAATAGCAATCATTTTGTTATCATTGCTAAACAACAACAAAAAAACGGTAACGTTTAGTGGTGGTCATCTAAAATTGGACATGAGCCGAAAATCTCCTTCGCAGTTCACCAAAAATAATGAATGGCAATCAACAACAAAATAAAAGTAAGCAAAGAAGCTAAGGAAGGCCAACAAAATTCTTAAAATGTTTTTTGGTGTAGAAGCACACTTGCACTATTATAGCATTTTCCACCGACCGAACCCGCATCAGGTCCGACGAAGAGGAAGTGGCAAATTACATTTAATTTTATCAGCAAACAGAAACACACAAAAAAAAACTAAAATGAAATCAAGCGCAAAATTTTCAAATTTCGAGGTCGTAACATTTTTGTTCTCCTCTTTTGCAATATTTTTTCCTCTTTTCATTCAAAAGATATTATTGTTAAGTTGATCTGACCACAAAAGCAAAGGGCAAAAGTGTGGGTATAATGAAGGACTATTTAATGTGGTGGCGTTGTGTTGTGTTCCTGTTGCAAAGAGCACGCACAAATCTCCCTCAGAAGTAAAGTATAATCGTGGATGGAATACTTTTGTTGTAGTTATTTGGCGAAGGTGTCTTTGGGAGTAAAGTATAATCGTGGATGGAATACTTTTGTTGTTGTTATTTGGCGAAGGTGTCTTTGGCAATGTTTTTTGTTTTTGGAATTTCGAGAGACAATTTCAACAAATTTTATTGTTAAATTTAATTCGATCATTACCGGGGAGTTCTCTTCTTATTTTTTAGTTTTCAGATAATTGCATTCAGGTGCAGAGCTGAATGCTGTGTGATTGTTGCATTTACATGGATTCCTTCCAAATTGTTTAAATGTATAAAAATGCGTGTGAAAAATACCAGATCAGAACCATCTTCCTCTCCTAACAACATTTAGAATATTTAATCACGAACCATAAGAGGCGTGGATTTTTTACAGAATATTTTTTCAAGGGCATAAAAGGGGTGTGGATTTTTTTAAGATTATTTTTCAAGGATCATAAAGGCGTGGATTTTTCATAGAATTTTTTTAAGCGCTCATGCGTGGATTTCTTAAAGAGGCTGGCCTATTAGAGGCGTGGATTTATTAAAGGATATTTTTTCAGGGCCTATCCAAGGCGTGAATTTATTAAAGAATATTTTTTCAAGGCCTATTCAAGGCGTGGATTTATTAAAGAATATTTTTTCAAGGCCTATTGAAGGCGTGGATTTATTAAAGAATTTTTTTTCAAGGCCTATCCAAGGCGTGGATTTATTAAAGAATTTTTCTCTGAGGCCTATCCAAGGCGTTGATTTATTAAAGAATATTTTTCAAGGGCCAACTGAGGCGTGGATTCATTAAAGAATATTTTTTCAAGGCCTATCCAAGGCGTGGATTTATTAAAGAATATTTTTTCAAGGCCTATCCAAGGCGTGGATTTATTAAAGAATATTTTTTCACGGCGTGGATTTATTAAAGAATATTTTTTCACGGCGTGGATTTATTAAAGAATATTTTTTCAAGGCGTGGATTTATTAAAGAATATTTTTTCAAGGCGTGGATTTATTAAAGAATATTTTTTCAAGGCGTGGATTTATTAAAGAATATTTTTTCAAGGCGTGGATTTATTAAAGAATATTTTTTCAAGACCTATCCAAGGCGTGGATTTATTAAAGAATATTTTTTCAAGACCTATCCAAGGCGTGGATTTATTAAAGAATATTTTTTCAAGACCTATCCAAGGCGTGGATTTATTAAAGAATATTTTTTCAAGACCTATCCAAGGCGTGGATTTATTAAAGAATATTTTTCAAGACCTATCCAAGGCGTGGATTTATTAAAGAATATTTTTTCAAGACCTATCCAAGGCGTGGATTTATTAAAGAATATTTTTTCAAGACCTATCCAAGGCGTGGATTTATTAAAGAATATTTTTTCAAGACCTATCCAAGGCGTGGATTTATTAAAGAATATTTTTTCAAGACCTATCCAAGGCGTGGATTTATTAAAGAGAAGATTTATTTATTTAAGAAGATTTTCTGTAATTCTACCGGTCTCTTATAAAAAGACATTCTGTCTCCTATGAGAAGACCTTCAGTTCTTCTAGACCAAGCAGACCTTGTATTTAAATATTTCATTTCAGCCGTTAAATTTTTAGTTTCTATCAATGAATCGCTTGTTTTATCACATTCTTACCTTTTTTCTTTGCTTTTATTCCAAGTATCAATCACTGCAAAAATATTCAAGGTCTTTGTCTTCAGCGGAAAGTATCTAATATGTTAAGGTGACAATTTTTGTGTGTGTTAAGACACCTCACCTTTTTTTTGCTGCGACCAATTAACTGTTATTTTCCGATAATTTGTAGTATTATGTTTATAGCATTTCATAACGTTTTGACAGATAGCCAGATCAGCTATCCGCAAAAAAGACCGGTTGTCATTTAAATTGGCTAAGACTAAATGGCCACACACGCGCGCCTTGTCGTTGGGTGAGTTTTATTGACATTTTTTGTTTGTTGGCAATATTTGCGGATCCTTAAAGAACTACCTCACGTGTGTGTCGTCTATTGAAGCTTCGATCGTTTTCATTGTTGCAAAAAAAAAAAAAAAAAACAAAAAACAAAAACAAAAAAAAGTTTTGTTGTTGCTAAAAATTCCCGTTTCGAAATTTTGGCTCATGTCGCTTCAAATGTTGACGCCTTGAGCTGCTTTGGTGGTGACTACTTAAAATGGCTTAAATAACCATGGTTGTTGGGAGGTCTTCACTTTTTTTTTTGTGTTTTTGGTTCTTCATCTCCTTGGCTTAATTTGTCGTTTATCATTTAGGCTGTGTGGTTCCTTTTTTCACTTTGTTATTTTTTCTTCTGTTTATTTTGAACGTTTTAGGCTTTACTTCCGAGTTTTTTTATGTTCGGACTTTCGTTTTTAACACTTTTTCTTTATTTGTCTGGCCTTACACTGGCTTTTTGTGACCAGACTTGATGTCGATCATGGTAACAGATGTTTAGACTTAAAGTGTTTTTTATTGTACAATTTATGTCCCAGGGAATCCTTACAAGGCTTAATGTGTGCCAAGTGCTTGGCAATAACATAATTAACTTGGTTTAATTGTTGTCAAAAATATAACAGTTACCTAACCAATCAACTGTGAATTGCGACATATTGTCAGGATTGAAAATATATATTTTTTATTATATCTGCATAATTTTTTTATGACGGAGAATCTTAATTTTATTTCAACATAAAAAATGGATTACACGCAGATGTCAGATTTAATATTTGAAATCTAGAGAAATCGAAGACCCACCAGTGTTCCTCTTTGAGAAGACCTACTGATCTTCTTAAATAATGATTTCCTTTTTTAGGTAATTTTGGTATTTGGGTTCGGTTCTGCCCAAAGAAAATACCTATAGTTTTTGGTAATGATCGATTTATGTTTTGTAGGTCGAACTAGAATTATAACCCAAACATATTACAAAGACTGTTTTGAGGGTGATATTTAGCGGTCACAAGACATCCATGTGAAAAAAGACATTTTCGTTAATTTAAAAATTTTAGCCGCATTTTCCAACCGACGAAGCTTTAATATTGCATCCAGGCCCCATTGACATTGTCTCCAAATAATTTCTCGCATCATTTTGAATAATTTCTCCGAAATGACTGTAATTTGGCATTCCACATTTCCCCCAGCATTTTTTAGAAATATTTCTATGTAGGCCTGTGATTTGACATAGCTCCACTTCTTGAAGTTCTTAAAAAATGTTGCAGAAATATTTCTATATAGGTTTAAGTTTTGTCATATGAAGGTTCCTTCACAATTTTCGGTATTATACAAATGTTCGTAGTGGTTATAATTTGGCATTCCGGGTTCTCTTCAAAAAATACCTTTGTTGAAGATCCATGTTTTAAAATAGCTCCATATTAGAGTGCCGCACTTTTTAAGTTATATTGAAGGCCTTCTTCTCATTTAAAGGTGGATTCAGCATACCGGGTTCTTTGAGGGTTAAAATATATTTCCTTAGCCCCCATATAAGTGACATAGCCACTATATAAAGGTCTCGCCTCTCTCGTTTTTTTAAATCGCAGTTTCATACCGAACTATTTCGATGTAGGTCTAGGTTTCACATAACCTTCATTTATAGACCGAAGTGACTGTATATTTGACATTCCGCCTTTAAATTTAGGTAGGTGGGAAATGTTTTGACATAGTTCGTATATTAAAAAAAATACCCGCTCCCCTTCTGTATATTTCATTTTCCCAACGATGTGACTGTAAATTGCATGCCGGATTCCTGATGAATAAAAAATTCTTGCTTTACCCATCTATCCTGTAAGTGTATTATAGCTTTGTGTTGTAATATCGTGAAATATTGACCCAACTTTTAGTACACCGATCATCATATCCCGATTAGGTGAGTCGATCTCGACATATGTGTCTGTCTGTCCACAGTTATGGCCCGAATGTTGAATCGGTTCTAGCCAAAGAAGATCCCAATTTTTTTTATAATCGTCCCTTAATATATGGGGAATGAAATGGACCAAAAACTTTATTTTTGTTGTTATTGTAGCAGCCTTATTTCTTTTGCACAATTGGCTGAGGTGAAAGACGTTATCCGAGTAAGACTTCGACCGACATGGGGAAAGAGATTTAGTTACAACTACAAAGCCAATTTGAAAGACCATGCTATGATATGTCATACTCCACTTGATCTTTCCATCGGAATCATGGCCTTCCCCTTCTGAGTGAACCATCAGTAGGCTCGCTTTTATATGCCCTTTGATATTGAAAATCCCTATACATTCGCACAACATAGCCAAGGTGATGTTCAAGAATAGATCTCAAACACTCCAAGAGCTGCCTCATCTGTTTGCGCAAGTACCCATGCCTCAGATCCATATAACAGCACGGGTAGTATCAGCGCCTTGTAGAGTATGAGTTTGGTCTGGCGAGAGGTGGCCTTGTTTCTAAACTGTTTACTTAGACCCTAGTAGCATCTGTGAGCCAACACTATCCTTTTCCGAATTTCATAACTGTTGTCATTAGTTTTATTTATGGCCATACCAAGGCATATCTTTGACTTCAGCTTGGTCTTCTCGCCGTTTATTGTCAGACCCACTTTGGCAGACTCCCTCTCAATTTGTTCAAAGGTGGCTGTTACCGCTCTCAATGTTCGACCCATTATGTCGATGTCATCGGTGTAGGCGGTAACATGTGTTGTTTGGGGTACAGAGTGTCATTTCTGTTCACTTTGCCTCTCGTATGACCTTTTCCTGCAGGATGTTTAAAAGCTCACACGACAAACTGTCACATTGTCTGAGTCCTCGTTCGGTATTAAAGGGCTCCAAGAGGCCCTTTCCGGCTTTAACTGCTGACCTTGTACCAGTTAAAGATATCCTGCACAGTCATATTTATTTTACGGGAATGGGGAATGCAGACATGGCTTTTAACAGCTCTGAACAGATAAGCTGTCGAATGCGGCTTTATAGTCGACGAATAAGTGGAATGTGTCGATTTGTTTTTAGTGGGTCTTTTCCAGGATTTGGCGAAGAGTGAAAATCTGGTCAATGGTGGATTTGCCAGGTCTGAAGCCGAATTGATATGGTCCAATAATGTAACCTTTGGCTTCAGTCGTTCACACAGGATAGCACTTTATATGCGATGGGAAGGAGACTTATTCCTCTATAGTTGGCACATATAATCTTGTCTCCTTTTTTGTGCACTGGACACAAGATTGGGCATGTATTCCTCCAGCCTGACCAGCATTTGACCACCAGCCTTGAATAGTTCGGCTGGTAACCCATAGGCGCCTGTTGCTTTATTATTCTTCAGCCGATTGATTGATACTCATCTTGGCTAGGTGGTATACACTCTATACCGTCATTTATTATTGATTCTGGGGTATCCTCTTCACCGCTATCATTTGATACCAGAAGTTTTTCAAAATGCTCCTTCCAGATACTCAACACGTTGTCTGTATCTGACACAAGGTTTCTTCATCTCTACAGGAGGATGTTTTACTCATTGGTAAAATTTCCGGACTTCGTTCTGATTCCTGTAAATCTCGATTTGCTCACGCTCACGTTTTTCTTGTTCTTTCTTTTTTTCTGAAAACACGTTTCTCCTCTCTCCTTTTCTGCCGATAATTCTCCATCACATTATGTGTTGCTACTGTCTGCAGGGTTGCCCTATACGCTGCATTTCAGTAGCATTACGACACTTCTGATCATACCGTGGATTTCTTGATGGTGGTTTTTGGTACCCTAGTGTTGCTTTTGCTGCAGTTTGTAGGGAGTGGCAATTCTTTGCCATTCTTCTATACTATTATCGGGACAGGAAGTGCTTTCGTCGAGCAGGTGGGTAAGTTGAGGGGAGTAGGCCTCTGCTAAATATTGTGTTTGCAGCTTTTCGACAACGAGTTTCTGTGTTACATTAGATCGCACCTTTGCTGCTACATTAAGACTGATTCGAACCTTGGCTGCTACAAGGTAGTGAGTGGTCCGAATTGATATTCGCTCCTCGGATCGATCGAACCTCTTAAACACTGGATGAATACCTTCCGTATATCACAACATGATCAATTTGATTTATCATTGCTTGATCAGAGAAATCCAGGTGACCTTGTGTATATCGATATGCTTGAATCTAGTGCTGCTAACTACCATGTTGAGAATAGACCAATAAAACGTTAAAATATCGATTTCTCGTCTTTTAGGACCATACCTAAAATCTTTTGAGCAACATATTTGTGGAATATTGCGAGGATGAAAAATCGCATATTGTTATAATTGGAGTCCGGTTCAAAAGATTAACATTTGATCCTTCATAAAGAATTTTTCCCATAGAGGTTTTAATATAATTATTTAGCGTAAAATGTATAAAGGTTCTATAATTCGGAACATAACCAGAGCAGTCCTGATATTATGTAACACATGTCCGATTTTTATTTAGTCTTTATTTTTGTTGATTTAAATAATCTTGGACAATTATTCAGATTTATCTTAAATAAATGGTTTTGTTAAATGCTGTTCCCGCCCATCCGAAATTATTAGAAAAATCTTTAAATAAAATGTGATAATTTAAATCCTTTGAAAAAAGATTAATCAAAGCTGCACCACTAACGCCTACCCCTCATGTGCCATATTAATCCTATCCCCAATGGTGAACTCAATATGACTTTAAACTAAATCGTTGATCGATTACTCCTTTGTGTATGTGAATGTGTACGGTGCGCACTCACCATCATTCCAGCACACTCCTACTTCTCTCATCTTCTAGGATGCATCGCCGTCTTATTTACCTAAGCCACTAGCTTGCCATGATACGTATTTGCTTAGCCCTTAACCGGGAGAAAATACCAACTCTGTCCGACAAATAAAGATTGATTATGGTTTGAGCTGAGTAAATAAATTCATACTTCCAATAATTGTTGTACTTGCTTTGCTTGTAAGAGGAAATTCGAAAAAAAGGATTAGAAATAGAAAAAAAATGTAATCATTTATATGGAGCAGAGGTGAAGTGCATGTGTGCATCCTTTTTTAATTGTCCAGCAGTACAATGCACAAAATAAAAAAAAAATTAAACCCTTTTGTTTTACAACAACAAAAATGCATTGCACCCATCCACAAGTGTAAAGGTCCTTGTTTTTGTTCGCTCGTTCGCGTTAAACGTATAACGCGATTTTTATTGATAGAGTTATCATTCCTCCTTTGCCTTGGACCGATACAACTCCTTTGTTTTAATTGTGCTCTGATTTCGTTGTTGTCGGTATTTGATGGCAGGAGGAGGAGTAGTAGAGTGTTGTTGTGAAATAACCCTTAGTCCCTTTTGATAGCGGTATTAAGCGGCTAATTTGAAATCAATTCTAGGAATTTGTTTGCTACCAACAATACAAAGGACTATTGTTGCTTTTGTTGTTGTTGCCTGAGGGGAGATTTTGATTTCGAATTGAGTTATTTGTGCTCATTCGCTTTTTTATTGTCCTTTAATTATAGATTAACGCCTTTGTATGAATTATTAATGAATGATGGATTTTTTGTGTGTGTTGTTTTTGAAAAATTATCATATTTTCAAAATAATTCAAAGGATAACTCTTTGATGTGATGTGGTGGTGTAATTGGAGCATTTAAATCAAATGAAAATATTGGGCGGAATATTGTTTTATATTATTTTAGAAATAATTCAAATGTTACAAAAGAATAACCCTTTTTATGTGATGTAGAACAATTGAAATATGGGGCGGAATATTTTTGTGGACTTATGGGCAAAATTAAAAATTATTTTTTTCGGTGTTGTGGTGTCACTAATATGCTGGCGCCGCAGCCAATGACTTATTTAACACATGGGCAAATAAGCCGTTTAGACTTGTTTTGATAATGCCGATTTTCATATTCCTATAACTTCTTAGTAATGTGATGTATCTCCCGTCTAGACCTTCGAATAATAAGTTATCAACCTATTTGAAAATTCTAAAGGATAATAATTTGTTATAAATATTTGATTTGAATAGTCCTTTGGAGGTCAAAACCAAATATAAATCATAACATGTGTGTTTGGACGCAATACACTATGAGACAAAATCGGAGCCATGGGCTGGACGAAGGAAAATTCCTATTGGGTATGAAAGACCTTGGTGAGTATATGAAAACCCCAGAAGGAAAAATTCACCATAAGCCAAAGTTAGGACGAGCAAAATTTTTAGTCGATTAAATCCAGCACCTAGGATGATTCTGTGGCGAAGGAACCATATGTCTATCTCGATTTTCTCGATTAACCGGTTCAAAAATGTAGAAACCCGCATCGTTGTTGCCGACAGATTTATATACCCTCACCCTATGGTTTCCAAAGACATCGATATCACATACAGGTTTTATAATTCGCTTTATATAAGGTATATAGGTATATGTTTTTAGAAGATTGATAGAAAAAAAATAAAAAAATATATAGAAAGTACCTTTGCGGTTTCGGATTCGGCATTTTAAAGAGGGGTACATTCGATCATATGCTAATATGATAACTCCTCCCTGGAACATCAAAATCCGGAAGTTCTAAGGGTGTTAGAAAGAAATGGGATTATTAGAGAGAACCGATTGGATTATTAGTTTTTGAGTTATCGTGCCCGCCATTCATAAAAACACTGCTTCGAGAAAAATGCGTTTAAAGTTTGAGAATCTTGGTGTCACATGAGCGTCTTCAAGAGATTTTCCCTTCAAATTTTGTTGGGACATTCTTGAATTAGTGTAGGTTGGAATAAAATCAAAAAAAAAAAAAAATTTCGATACCGAGAATGGAGTGGGGGCGGGGGATACCCTTAATATGCGACTATGGTTTACTAGCTAGCAATTGCCAAAATTGTGAAGAGACTGTATATGTTAAAAATGCCTTAATAATAATAATGCCTTAATAATAATAATATATATATGGGCAATATTGCCAATTTTTTAATATTCCATTATATATATATATATATATATATGCCACACGTTGCATTGAAGTACCCAAAAAATCGTAAAACGCGAATAGTTTCCAAAACCTCCATATGCCATTAACGCGCATCCGATTTTGGTGTGCACCCTAAAAAAATACATCGATCTATACCGATTTCAATGTGGTCCATTAAGAACCTCGCACGCACTATTTTTGAGATAAATAAATAAATTTATATCATCCAAAACGTAAAACACATTTTTGGTACCCATATCATTCAGTTGACAGATCTAAAAATTTGGCCCGAAAAATAGTTTTTTTAGAAATTTGATCGCACAAAATTTCCACCTTCGGGTGAGTATTACTCTGAGGCTGTGCATAATACATACACAAAATATATATATATCAAATTACTCAGATTCGCGACTACAATAATCTTATAAGCGATTTTTAGAAATTCGCGTTTGCGCATTAAAACTAGAAGCAAAATTCAAAAAACAGTAAAAATCGAGCTTCAAAATGTCAGCATCATTTAAATGTAGATGCAGTTAAAATTTTGAAAAATGATACTTTGACACGAAGACCGTGAAATGAGTGGCCTAATCACAAATCCATAGAGAACATAAAAAAACTGGTTCGCCTCAACCTGTTTTTACACATTTTTTACATTAAAGTAGACACAGCTTCCACGCATATACACTTAGGAGGCCAATGTCATGAACAGTTTGCAACGACAGTTCAAGTAACCCAAAACTATTCACTTTTTTCATATACTTAAGTAATTCCCGAGTTATAATGGGGTGAACCTCCGCTTCAGCTGTGTTATAAAATTGGCAATATTGCCCATATATATTTGTAATCAGTTTTCTTCCAGTTCTTCGGAAACAACTCCTTATTTGTCCCTCGAAAATAATCTTAAAATTTCAATTCTAAATTAGAGATCAATTTTGGCGAGGAGGTCGCCATCCATCGACGAAAATATATTCCTAATATTTAGGAACTTTTTTTATAGCGAACACATTTCCGGATCCCGAAGTATTAAGACATATTTTTTTCATTTCTTAAAGCGAACTTCGAATATAACGAACTATTTATTCGGTCCCATAACTTCCACAAAAATCTAACTTTGTGTGGTTCTATACTCTGAGCTTGGGCAATATTTCGCGATATTTGCACCTACTTGACCGACTAGAGGTCAACAAATTTTACTTATAGGCGTTGTCCTTGACCATACCTAGATCCTCTTGGAAAGTTTCATAACGATCAGTTCTATATTTTCGTCCTCTAGTGTGGTAATGGGTTACTAAATAATATTATATATGAATATGTAAGCACCTGTAAATATTTAAGTGTAACTCCCACATCCAAGTACACATAAAATCGTTTTGGATATGTTTAACAAGATTTTGCTTTTTTAAAAATATTCTACCAAAGGAGTGATGTTGTGGTCATATCTGAATATTCTTCACAAAATAGTTTATTTTTCAAAAGTATTTAAATATTGTGTCAGATCGCATATTACAATACACTTGACCTCAGCTTTAACAGAAATTAATTTTTCCTCGAAGAAAGATCCTTTAATCCTAATTATAAAATCAGCTAACCACACAAAAGTGTCTATTAATGTCCTTGTGGTTAACTTCTAAATTACAATTTTTCATCCTTCAAAGAATTTGACAACAGCGACAACCGAAAAAATGTAAATCTGGTGAAAGTGACAACTCGTTGTGTGTGGGCCGCCTCACAGCTAGGATTACTGTTTTCACTTTTTAGCTTCTTGTTAATTGTCGATTTAAATATCGAATTAAATTATTGGAAAAAGAAGATAAAGATGATGATGACGATGTTGAAAATGAAGACCTCACAGGGTAATGGAAAGGGGATTGAGGGAATGATGGTAACTTTAGTAAGTGACATATAAAAAAACAACCAAGGTTGACAATAGCAACAGCAAAACGGTATGAAGTCAGTAATCTCATTCCAAGGGATGAGCGAGCGAACTGACGATGATGATGATCTGTAGGATCTGATCACTGTGATCAGATAGAATTACATGGTGAACACACAACAATGGCAACACAACAGTAAGTGTAAACTGTCAACACAGCCCAACAACCAGGGCCAACTGAATAAAAAAATCCTGAAATCTTAATTTATAATTTCATAACAACAAAAACCATGCTGGAGGTTTACAAGGCTCAATGAAAAAAATAAAAACAACAACAACGAGTCAAATGATGTCAATAAGAAAGATTGTGATCTAGTAGTGGCTGGTCAATTTTCAATTCTATTCAAATTGAAAATTGTTTTTCAAAATAAATCGAAGATTTCACTTTTCGTCCTCTCCTTGCCCTGAATAAACATCCTATCAATTACAATTGTGTGTGGACCTTTGGGAATTAAGTTGTTGTTGTTGTGTCACTGTGACAAAAAGGGTATCCTTACACTTGTTACACTGTCAGGTACATTGTCAGCAGCCCTTTGGAAGGAAGGCTAATTTTTCTTAGAAGGTATTATTTTCGAAAACAAATAAATGTTTGTGTTTAATTTAAAATTCAATTTTGCCACATATTGGGTTGCCAAATGAAAATTGTGAACATACAAGGACAATCAATGTCCTTTCTCCCATGGTTAGATATTGTTGTTGTTTTTGATTGGGATTAACATAAAAATTCCTTGGATAAACAAGCCAAGAAACAAGTGTGTGTATGTTTCTTCCGTGTAAGACATGTTGTTGACATGATGTATTTCTATTTGGCGACTCTTGGGTCTGCATCCAGAACCTAAAAAATCTTTTCAACAAGTGTCCAAGTGTTAAAGTAGCAATTGACTTCTTGTTAATCAAGGGAAGGGACAGAAAAAGAAAAAACAACAAATCCAGACAATAACAATTATAATATTCCCATCGACTGTGCAGAATAACACCTCTGGGAAAACTTCTGTCTCCAAGATAATTTTTTTTTTGCACATATCCCATTGAACACTTGTTAGTTTCTCACCTTCAAATTAATGTTGTTTTAACAACATCTAATCCATCACATGCAGCAAAGGACCTTCATTTCAATGACGAAATCCTGCTAGTGTGATGTTTTCACACATCTTCCGTTTCGGCATCCCCTTTGTCGGTCATGAGTGCTCTAGTTTGTGGTAGTTACCGCCCACCAAACGGAAGTAGTGATCTACTTAAAATCAAATGGTAAAAATATCCTTACCATATTTTGTACAAACAAATCATTTATCAATCGACAAGTTAACAAGGATCATTAGTGTGTAATAATTGCAATTATTTTCTCTTCCTATTGAACTCTTTGAAATCCGATAATTAGAATATTTACAAATTTGCCGCTTATAGAGTAAATTTGTTAAGAATATGCCGACATACGATATTATTTGCTAACAAGGTCATGTGTTTTGTGCGCAATTCGGCAAACATCTCAAACGAATTTTACAAACATCAATTGTCCACCCTTTCGCCTTAACAAGGTTCTTTAAAATGCAATTATTGAAAAAACTATCATAAGGAAGAGTAGGATCATTTGATGAGCCGCAACATTTGTTGCTATAATTATTCATATACCAATAAGTGTATTCCGTGTGCTGTAAAAAATCTGTAGGAACGTAAACAAGGGACACAAGGTCCCTCCGAACTGATTTTTCTTACAATAAGTTTGTTTTCCAAACATAGAAAATTTTAACAACATGTTTTCTTCGTATTTAAAACTGGAATATAAAAAAATCGATGGGAAGGTGTACCCGAGTCCTACCAATTAGATTTCGAAAATTGCCTATAATGTTCGTTACCATTCTATAAAGCGATCAAAATGTTTTATATATTTTACAGAAAATAATATACATCGATATAAATTGCAAGAATCTTGCACTTTTTGAGTACGAGAATACATATTTTAAAGGCTTATAAAAGGGCTTAGTGTTAAGTGAATGACTGACAGGAAATTCGAACTAGAAGGGTATGAAAAGTACTAAAATGTACCAAAAATTGTAACCTTTTGTATCTGACGAACGGGAAGAGTTAGAATTCTGAAATTTGGAATGTGGGTCACTAATTGAAAGTTAGAAAGATGTACAAAAGGGGTTTTGGAAATTCGACATATAAGTGTACTAAAAGTACTAAATTTAGTTCAAATTTTATATATATTGAACATATATATAACTGGAATCTTGAAATTTTATATGAAATAAGAAATTCGTACTTATGTGTATTAAAAGTACAAAATTGTACTAAATTTGGTACTATTTGCATTTAGTTGAATGTATAGAGATGGAATCCTGAAAATATAAATTAGGAATACTATTGGAGTACAGCATTGAGCATGGTACAATTATAAAAGGTAACAGCAAATCCCAGCTGATTTGATTCCAACGTAATACTAGTGTCAATATGAATTTGACAAATTATGTTTTTAAAAATCACCCAACAGGAAAATTGGGAACGGATACAATTTGAAATTGCTCTTTATTAAATATGCTCCCGTATTCAATTTACTCAATCTGCCTGCTGGGAAAGTTTGAGGAAGCAAATCTTTCTTCAAGGAATAACTCGCTATTCCCAGCATTTTCATATGTGTTACACATATATATGGCAATGGCTCAATTATAGGAAAGATGTGGAAGCGATAGAAATATAAATTTGATATATTTTCATTCATGTTTTTCAATTTTTATTTTGAGGATTCGAAAATATTTCATTTTCAAAATAAAAATAATTTGATGATAATTTGTTTGTTTGTTTACATTTTTTTGTCAAATGAGTTGGCACTAGTAGAACTTACAAAAACAAATTTCCATGTGGTTGTTGTATCGTTTTTTGTACAACAACACTTGCTGTTACCTTTTATTATTATACCATGAGCATTGAGGTAGCTTTAAAAAATCGTACTTATGTGTACGAAAAGTACTAAGGAAATTCGTACCTATTGGTACGAAAAGTACTTTATGGTACTAAAGTTAGTTCAATTTGGATTATGCTTTAAAGGATAGAGCTGAAAACCTGAAATTTGGAATTAAGATTACTGTTGAAGATTGATCTATAGAGACATCTTTGGAAATGCGTTTTTATGTGTACGAAAAGTACTAAACGGTACTACTAGAATGGAGGGAGCTGGAAACCAAAAATTTGGAATAATGGCTGCTGTTGGAATATAGAATTGAGATATGGAAGCATAGTACTTATGTGTACTAAATGATACTATATTTGGTACAACTTGATTATGTGTAAACGGATAGAGCTGGACTCCAGAATTTAGGAATTAAAATTACCTTATGGATGTAGGATTGACGTAGTTTAGGAAATTACACAAAAAGTACTAAATGGTATATGATGATTTATTTACAAATTGTTTTTGTGTGAAGAGATAGGGCTGAAATTTCATTTAGATTTTAGTGAACGGATAGACATTGAAAACATAAATTTGGAACGAAAATGGCCGAATTGTAGTAATATTGGAATTTCGTACGAGAAGCACAAATGGTACTAAATATGGTCCAATTCGTTTTGTGTGAGCGGGAATCATAACATTTGGAGTTATAATTAAGGTGGGAGTGTAAGTTTACGAAAACTAATAAGAGGTACTAAATTTGGTACAATTTAGATGTTGTTGAAAAGTGCTAAATGGAACTTAATGTGGAAATTGTACGTATTTGCTAAAATATAAAATAATTTGAATGTTGATATTTTTTAAAACTGTGTAATGGAAATAAGAACAAAATTTCAGAAAATAGTGCTTATATGTATGAAGGTAATAAACATGATATTAGATGTAGAAAAAAGGTGGAATTCAGAACTATAGTACAATATATAAAGTATAAATTTTTGTATTCCCTTTCTGCATACTAAGTAGCGGACACTTTGCTAGTATATTTATATAAAAAACATACAATAATATTTACTTAAATGTAGTAAAAACAAACGAAAATATTGTTATAGAATCTGAAACTGAAATTCAAGAAATTCAACATTTTATTGTTTTCACGTAGTCATAAAGGGAACTGTAATAAAATATTAAAACCTTTTTAAAATTCAGGAAAAGTTTGAATAGTTAAAGCACTGATCAAGGTTTTAAAAATATAGATGACTAAAAATGACAAATTTTAGAAATATACGACTTATAGAGGACGTACATTTTATAGATGACAGTCAGTTAAAACACATGATTGTCCTTTAAAAAAAGAGGACGTATGGTCACCTTACATTGCAAAACTTAGATCATTAAGCCCGACTTAAAAATGAGTCTATATGTATATGTGACCCGAAATTCACGACATTATATGTACTAATGGAAATCTGGGCAGATAGTAACCATATATTATGATAGCCGAATATAGACATACATTTTATGTGAAAAAATAACCAGATTTTCATTCTTTTGAGTATAGGGTCGGCTTTGAATTTCTGGTCTTTTGTTTATGTGCGTGGTAGTTGTGTCTGCTTTAATGTAAAAAAATGGGTAAGAACAGGTTGATACAAACTATATTTGGGTTTAATTCGTTTGAATGTTTGAATATATTAAAACAAACCTTCTCCTGTATAATTTCAATTTGGGGGTTACGTTTTTGGGCGAATATGGCTCGATATAATGTAATATGTTTTGTAAACTTAAAAAAATCAGAATCTATTAGCCGTAATGTTTTCGATTTTAAAATAGCATCAAAAATTTATATATTTAGGAAGATTCACAAATTGCAGTAATAAACATATAAATATTGCAATATGAAACATTGAGAATTCATTATTTGTATAAGAATATACATAGTAATTAACGACTTTTTAATAATACTGCCTTAAAAAATGAAAAGTTTGAAATGAAATGAAAATATTACAAAAACATCTGTAAAAATACAAAAAACCGTGCATCTAAATAAGCTTATTAGCTGGAGATTGGATCAAAGCCGGTGATGTACAATTCATATCGAAAACGCCATTGCCGAATGTGCCCCGATATTAAAAAATGCCCCAGTCTCCCTATCTCTCTACATAGGGAATATCGCAAACAATTTTGATTAGTTCAAGATTCTTGAAGGTTCGGGAATAGAACAATCTATATTTATATATCTTACATAAATTTTTAAGTATTATATATAAACATTTTTGAATGATGGTGTGAAATATTTAAGAAAAAAATTAATTTTTTCTTGAAGTCATCTGTTTTTATTTCCGAAATGTGATCGCCTTACCACATACACTTCGGTACGGGAAGAATGTGGCTCTTCGAAATATTGGTTTTTAGACTTCATGTTTCTTTGAACCAAATGCATTTCAGACAATTTTGTGTAAACATTTTGAAAATTTTTAAAACTAATAGAAAGCTTGATTTGATCCAAAATATGCACATCGTAATTTCACCAAACCTTGATTAAATCCGAAAATGGGAGCAATCCGTCCTCTCCTTCTTACCACCTCCCCCACAAAATTGTCGTAACTACGATTAAAACCAAACTTTGCATAACCTAATATTTGAACCAAGCATATATAATGTTTGGCAGATGAGACTTATCGATCCAATTCTTTAAGCACTTCCCCACTAAGAACCTGAGTGGTTGTAAGGCACTAACTTTATTGTAATATATTTATCCTTAGGTTCTAATTAAACTACTCTTGCTTAGCCTAATCTCAAATACAAAATACTTATCAGAAAACTATTTATAATAACAAAAGTATTTGATCTGTGGAGAGTTTTCCCATCATGTCCGTCATAAAATCTTAACACCAACAAAGTATTTTGAACAGGGCCAGATATCCCATTTTGTTGGCCATAATTAGAACATCGCTGATTACGATTCTGCAAGAAAAAAGAAAAATTTTGAAAATCGAATTGAAAATGGCGGTCATTTATTATAATAATTTTTGAACACGTTATGTAGAGCTATGGTCACAGATTACAAAGTATCAAATGATGGATGTTTCGCAGGGACCGAAAATAACAGTTATTTTTTAAAATGCGAACAAAAAAATCTTCATGTTAGAGACATGGGACACTAATAGTGTCATATACCAATAGATTCGTACTGAGGAGCCCATTGAGGATATTGAGTGATCTTGAGAAAACACTCTCAGTTCCCATGTTAAGGATTATTTTTTAACGGAAAAAATAAACGTTGATTTTTAACTGTTAAAAATGATTTTTATTTTTTCCGTCAAAAATAAAAGTCTTTTTGCGATTTTTATTTTTTCCGTCAAAAATAAAAGTCTTTTTGGGACTTTTATTTTTTCCGTCAAAAATAACAGTCTTTTTGGGACTTTTATTTTTTCCGTCAAAAATAAAAGTCTTTTTGGGATTTTTATTTTTTCCGTCAGAAAATAAAAGTCCTTTTGGGATTTTTATTTTTTCCGTCAGGAAATAAAACTCTTTTTATGTAAAGAAGTTTATACAACTTGTAATCAGTTATAAAATTACAATTTATAAATCTCTGTCCTTATTACAATAAGTGTAAACATAAGTAATCAGGATCAAAGGTAAAAAATATTTGTTATAAATTTTTAAAAAATAGTCTAGTGTACCAAATCATGAATATAAATTAAGGAATCATTCCACTGACTATTGGGTCAAAGGTTATATAACTGGTACCAAACTCTATATGTTTATTTACGTAAAAAGACTTTTATTTTCTGACGGAAAAAATAAAAATCACAAAAAGACTTTTATTTTTGACGGAAAAAATAAAAGTCCCAAAAAGACTTTTATTTTTGACGGAAAAAATAAAAGTCCCAAAAAGACTGTTATTTTTGACGGAAAAAATAAAAGTCCCAAAAAGACTTTTATTTTTGACGGAAAAAATAAAAATCGCAAAAAGACTTTTATTTTTGACGGAAAAAATAAAAATCATTTTTAACAGTTAAAAATCAACGTTTATTTTTTCCGTTAAAAAATAATTAATTAAAGTGGATTTTTTTTATTTAGGTCACATAATAACAGTTATTTTTTACATGATTTGATATAAGTTATAACCGTTACGGTCCCTGATGTTTCGTTTAAGTCAAATAGATAGTTTTTAGTACGAAGATTTCACATCCAATATATAATCAAAAAATCAAAATTGGAGTGTACCGTTAAATAAGGGCTACCCCAAATAGTGGACCAAAATGTATCCTTTTTGGTTGAAGGTGAGACAAATTTATTTTTTTATTACATTTTTGCATGCAATTAATAACACTCGAAAATAACTCTGACATTTATGAACGGTCGCAATATTCCAGACAGAGAACATATCAAGGCGTCGATTGCCCAATACATTTTTAGTAAATACACTTTGTTTTAAGGTCGATCAATTAACTCATGTAAATAACATAAAACATATCGCGAAATTCTATATTAAAATGTGACTTCAGTGACTCACCGTAATAACGTGGTATCACATACATATTACAATAACAAACATGTGTTTTGTTGTTTTGGAGTGTTTACTTGCAAATTTCAATACCCAAAACAAAATTCATGAATTTCAAAATTTTGACTTTTGGCCAAATAGTGGTGACTACTTTCCTAAGGCCCTAATCATTTGCCTTATAATTCCTTCACTTCAATGTTAAAATGCAGGACATAATCAAATTAATAATAAATAAATATAAATTCAATTTGAATGTATTAAGCAATGAATTTGAAGTACATTTAAATAGATTTATTCTATTTATACTGCCCCTTTAAGGCAAATAAGAGTTTATTTTGCATTATTTTTCCTTTTTATTATTTAATAATATGAATATTTATTTAGTAATTATACAAAAACATTAATTTATAATATAAATTTAATATTAACGATCATTCTAAAAACCCCCAACACCAGCAAATCCAATTAGAATCACAGTGTTGTATAGTCATTGGTGTTATCAATTCCATGTGCTCATTACCACAACAATAAGAAGCAGCATAATAACAAACCGCTGTCAAATCTTTTTAACGCGTGTGCAATTTTTTCCCCGACATCTCCGGATTCGTGGCCAGGAAAAAGGGTTAAATATTGTTGGAATTTATCAATAAAATAAAACATGCCGACCATCGGAGTTAAACGTGATCTCTTATTCGAGGCATTGGGCAAAAAATACAGTAATGTCAAGAGAAATTAGTCGCTATTTATACGGAAAATTAATATGTGTGTGTGTCTGTGGTTTCTTTTATAGCCGATGATGAGTTTCAAACATTGTGTTTTGCCTTCGGTCTGGAACTGGATGAAGTCACAACAGAGAAACAAATGTTAACCCGTGAACAGGGTGATGATGCTGCTGGAGCTGCTGATGCTTCAGAGGAAATCATTTATCGTATTGATATTCCGGCAAATCGTTATGATTTGTTGTGTATGGAGGGTTTGGTCACCGGTCTGTTGGTGTTCCAGGGCAAGTAAGTTTTAAGAATGGGCGTTGTATTGAAAAACATTTTTAAATATCTCTCTTTTTTAATTGAAGAATCAAACCCCCACAATTTAAGATTGTGGAACCAGCTGATGGCAAACGTCAAGTTATGAAAATCTTACCCGAAACAGCCGAAATTCGTCCCTTTGCTGTGGCTGCAGTTTTGCGTAATATCACCCTGAATCAGGCTGCCTATGATTCCTTCATTGATCTGCAAGATAAATTGCATCAAAACATTTGCCGCAAACGTACCCTGGTGGCCATTGGCACTCACGATTTGGATACCATTCAAGGTCCATTTACATATGAGGCTCGTGCTCCCACAGATATCAGCTTTGTTCCCTTGAACCAAACCAAATCCATGAATGGCAATGAATTAATGGAATTCTATTCGACTCATGCTCAACTAAAACAATATTTACCCATTATACGTGACTCACCAGTATACCCAGTAATTTATGATGCCAATGGTGTGGTCTTGTCATTGCCACCCATCATTAACGGGGATCATTCAAAGATTTCATTGAAAACCAAGAATGTTTTCATTGAATGTACAGCCACAGATTTAACCAAAGCTAAGGTTGTGTTGGACACAATTGTCTGCATGTTTTCAGCACATTGCGACGAAAAATTCAGTGTTGAACCCTGTGATGTTATACAGCCGGATGGTACCACTGTAACCTATCCCGAATTGGAAGTACGTGAAGAAACCATTTCTGCCAAAAAGGCTAACTTAGCCATTGGTATTTCGGAGAGTCCCGAAAAAATTGCCGATATGTTGACACGCATGTATTTGGAAGCAGAATGTCAGGCTGATGGTGATCAAATTAAAGTTAAAATTCCACCCACTCGGCATGATGTCATTCATGCCTGTGATATTTATGAAGATGTGGCAATTGCCTTTGGCTATAATAACATTACGAAGTCGCTGCCTTCATTTATGCACATTGCCAAACAATACCCATTGAACAAATTAACCGAACAGCTCAGGGAACAAGTGGCTCAGGCTGGTTTTACTGAAGCCCTCACCTTTACATTGTGTTCTCGTGATGATATTGCACGTAAATTGAATAAATCTATTGATAATATACCAGCTGTGCATATTGCAAATCCCAAGACATTAGAATTCCAAGTTGTAAGAACAACTCTATTGCCAGGCCTACTAAAGACACTGGTGGCCAATCGTAAAATGCCACTGCCGTTGAAATTGTTTGAAATTAGTGATGTTGTGGTGGCCGATGATGATACTGAGGTTGGGGCACGCAACGAAAGGCGTTTGTGTGCTGTTAACTGCAATAAAACTGCAGGTTTTGAGGTCGTACATGGTCTCTTGGATCGTGTTATGCAATTGCTTGAGGTACCATGGAAATCATCGAACTCTAAAAATACTGGATATTATCTACAAGCTGCTGAGGGTAGGTTTTTGTAGTTGATTAGCAAAATAAATAAAATTAAATGTTAATAAATTATATTCTTCCTTGTAGATCCTTCATATTTCCCCGGCCGTTGTGCCCACATTATGTTGAACAATGTTGCCATTGGTAAAATTGGTGTACTTCATCCCACAGTTTTACAAGCCTTTGAATTGACCACACCATGTTCGGTGGTAGAATTCAACATTGAACCATTTGTGTAAACATATGGAGTAGTAATTCTTGGAAATGCATTTTTAGCTTGGTGTGGCGTAAAGAGATATTTAAGCAAATGAAATGATCAATTTTACAATGATTAAAATAAACAATATAAAAAAATATTCTTGAAACTTGAAACAACTTAATTTTTTTATTAATTTATTATGACATTCACGATGTAAAAGAAAAATAGTAATTTTAATAAAGTTCTAAGCATTAAATCATATACCTAAAAGTGAACCAATATTTACTATTTTTTCTTAGGAGGTTTTCTTACAAAATGAGAGCCGAAAATCTTAAGATTCGTATGGAAAACCTGCCCAAAATTCTTTTATTGTGGCCAAATCTTTAATGCTTTTAAAATTGCAATATTATTGACTCCACCTTTTTTCTTCAGGGTCTCTTTTGAGAAGTTTTTCCCATGCTGCCTTACCTTTCTCATTCAAAAGGGATCCCTTCAGCTGTAATTGGCCCAACTTGTGAACTTTCAGATAAACTTGATACTATTCTTATAATTATAAAGGAGTTCGTGACAGAGCGGTGTGCTGATGAAGTCAAACCAGCAGCAGTCGTAAAGGATAGACATAATCAGCCTTATTCTGGATATTATTCTTTAAAAGATTTCCAAGGGCCTCGGTCTTGTGCGCATCTCCTCCAATTTGAAAGCCCATGTTCCGAGATGGTGTCCTCTACTTGGTCTTTCCACCTAATTCGTGACCTTCCCTTTTATATGCCTTTTGAGCTGGGACATGTCCACGTATAGATTGTAAAGCTCGTGGTTCATTCGACGCCGATATTCACCGTGGAACTTTTCCAGGATCTGGTGCAAAGTGAACATCTGGTCAATGGTGGATTTGCCAGGCCTGAAGCCGCATTGGTATGGTCCAACAATGTCATTGACCATTGGCTTCAGTCGTTCACGCATGCTCCTGACCAGCATGGCTGGTAATCCATCGCCACCTGCTATTTTATTATTCTTCAACCGATTGATTGCTCTTCTGACTTCATCTTGGCTAGGAGGTATACACTCTATACCGTCATCTCATATTGGTTCTGGGGCATCTTCATCACCGACACTATTTAATACCAGAAACTTTTCAAAATGCTGCAGATCCTCAACACGCTGTCTGTACCTGTCACCTGGTTACCTTCTTCATCACTACATGTTAAATATTTCAAGAGTCCGCTGTAAAATTGCTTTGTAATTAAAAGAAAATAAATTAAAGTTTGAAAATATGGCATGTGAGATAGCTGTTTATTGTTTTGATGCAATTTGGTGCAACAACTACAACCAGATTACAAATAAAAGAACATTTGTTTATTTGCAAAAACCGCATTGAACTATCTAAGAAGACACAACGAATTATTCATTATTTATTTCCCTAATTTCTTATTTTTTGTAGCTTTATTAATATTAATTCATAATTTTAATTTAGTTTTCCACTCATCAGGGACTATGTTGTTTTCCCCGTAATTTTAATATTTTTTTTTTTTTTATTTCTGGAGAGACAGATTTTCTCAAAAAATGTCTTTTTTCGTATCAAAATTGCATTAAACTCGGCATAAATATTCCTTATTACCTTTATACATTCCGTGACAATATTTGGTTGAGCGTGCATCGTTACCAATAGGATTTCCAATGGAATTTTATTTGTTGTTTTTGAGTTAAAAATATTCATACAACCATTTATAATATTCAAAATAATCATAAAATATGTATTGTGTAGATATTTTTCATAAAAATATTTATTACTTATGTTTTTGTAGTCGGCTCCCTTTAAATTTATTAGCGAAAAATTTCTCACAAAATCTCATCAAATTCTCCCCCACTCCCTGTAATCCAGAATACGTAATTTTGCCACTAAGCTGATTTTTTCGCTTTCGAACTAGATTCAGAATAAGGGCAAAGTGAAAATGCGAAAAAATCGCTTTAGGGGAGAGTTCTGGTTCAGAATAACTTTAAAGGGAAGAGCGAACAAATTCACGGTGAATTAATGTGTCCAGAATAAGGCTGAGTAACTAAGATCAACAACCTAAGCCCAAAAAACTTGTTGAGGCGAATGTTATTGGACTTTTTTCATTATCCGCAACCTGTGGACGAGTCAACATTCTGCTCCCCGGTAAATAAACTTACCTCCTTTCTTTCAGCTCTCACCAATAAAACAATAATTCTCTTGTTCTTCTTCTTTGTATGTTGTTATTATTTAGCATTTGTGTTTTTTTGTTTTCATTTTTTTTCTTTACTCATTTTTATCTTGTTTAATATTATTACTAGTGGATTTGTTTTTAATAATATTTATTTTCTTTTTCGGTTTTTCATTAGTTATGGTTTTAATTTTCTTTTATATTTCGTCTTAGTATGTATATAGAGAAATTGCAATTTAACTTTGTTGTGGAGTAATAATTAAATGCAATTTCAAAATGTTTTTTTTTTTTTTTTTTTTAGATTAATTATTTTGCATTATTTCTATAAGAATGCATTTAGATTCGAATACGGTGTTTTTTGTTTCATTTTATTTTTTTGCAGTTTTCACATTTATATTTTTTCTTCTTCTTCTTTTTCTTCTTTATGCATAGTTATATTAATAATAATAATTAATGTATTATTAATACAATAATATTTGTTGTTGTTCGGTTTGGTTTTGTTTCAATGTAATATATTAATAATATATACGTTTTTAGGTTTGGTTTTTTTTTATCGTTTTAATAATAATAATAATCATAATATAATAATAAATAGTATTTTTAATAATATTTGTATATGCATTGTAATATTGTTTTTTTATTACTTTTTCAATAACTCTTGCATATATTATCTGCCCGTAGTTTTTTACGAGTAATGACATTTTATTAAGCAAATGCTTTTTTTTTTATACAAGTCTGTGATTTTTTCCCCACTTTCCACCCATTTTATCTCGGGGTTTCCTCTTCTTGTCATAAAGTAATAATAGTGGTTTTCCGTATGGCCTTTCTCTGAGGATTGTAATCTTAATTATTCATTTTTTTTATTTTTGTATACTTCCAATACCTACTAATTTCTAATTGTTATCATTTCATTTTTTTTCAATATATAATTTTAAGTAATAAAAAACATGAATATGAACGTTACATAGTTAGTTAGATTTTGGTTTTGAATTTTTTTTTTATTGGAATGAGAATGAATGAGAGTGTATTTATTTTTTGTTTCTACCCAGCAAACATTATGGCGCCATTAATAGAGGATGAGTAACTAATTTATTATATTTTAATTTTTGGTTTTTGAATATTTCTTTTTCAATTCAAAATTTTATAAATATTTTTTTATATTCTTGTTAATAATAAGATTTTATAAAGTCAATTGTTACTGTTGTTGTTTTTTTTTCAGAATTTAATGTAATTTTAGCGATTTTTTCTTTCATTTATAAACATTGCTTGCAGCTTTTAGAGTATAATTGTTAAATGGTATTTTAATTAATTATATTAAAAAGAAAAAAGGTGATCGTAAATAAAGACATGAATAAACAATTTATTTTTAAATATTTTAAATAGCTATTTTTAAAGAGTATGTATATAAAATAATAACAATTTTTATATATGAGTTGCATGTAAGATATATGTAATAGAAAATTATTAAATAGGAAAAGAATATTTAATAACAATAAATAATATTCAAGATTTATCAAAATTTTAGGTATCAAGCACCATCCATTAGAACAAAATAAAATTATTGGAACTCTAAGGTGTAACTTAAAAATATAAAGTCTCAACATCCATAAGTTAATTGTTTTTAGACATATTCAGCTCAGATTACTCAAATTTATTACATAAAATAATGAAAAAAGTGAAAAAAATTAATTAAAAAAAAAATATTATATCACATAATAAAATAAGTGAAAGCATAACCAGAATACCGGACAAAATTTCAAATATGTTTTTATTAGAGATTTTAGCTAGAAAATAGTTTCATGTTAATAACCCACTATATTCAAAATAAGAAATAACAGGAAAACTGTAAGCGTGAGCAACTCGAGATGTAAGGAGTCAGAATGAAGTCCGGAAATTTTACCAACGACCAAACCGAAGGCTTTGGCGCAGGCACATCCTCCTGTAGAGTTAAAGAAGGAAGCCTGGTGACATACAGACAGCGTTTTGAGCATCTGGAAGGAGCATTTTGAAAAGCTTCTGGTATCAAATAGTGGCGGTGAAGAAGATACCTCAAAACCAATAAGAGATGACGGTATGCCTAGCCAAGATGAGGTCAGAATAGCAATCAATCGGCTGAAGAATAATAAAGCAGCAGGTGCCGATGGGTTACCTGCCGAACTATTCAAGACTTGTGGTCAGATGCTGGTCAGGAGCATGCACCAGCCAATTAGTACAATTTGGCTAGAGGAATGCATGCCCCATGATTGGAACCCCAGCATCCTGTGTCCCGTGTACAAAAATGGAGAGAAGACGATATGTGCCAACTATAAAGAAATAAGTCTCCTTACCATCGCATATAAAGTGCTATCACACAGCACACTGTGAACGACTGAATCCAATGAATGGTCAATGACATTATTGGACCATACCAATGCGGCTTCAGGACTGGCAAATTCACCATAGACCAGATTTTCACTCAAGTTGGCAGTGTGTCGTGTGACCTTTGTAACATCCAGCTGGAGAAGGTCATACGAGAGGCAAAAGGTGAACAAAAAAGGCACTCTGTACACCAAACAACACATGTTAACTCGCCTATGCCGATGACATCGACATAATGGGTCGAACATTGCGAGCGGTAACAGCCACCTTTGAACAAATTGAGAAGGAGTCTGCCAAAGTGGGTCTGGCAGTAAATGGCGAAAAGACCAAGCTGATGGTAACAACGTGCAAGACGTCCAGCAGACTCGGACCAACTGTGGAACTTGAAAACTACATCTTCGAAGTATTGAGCGAATTTATATACCTAGGTACCGCCATTAATAAAACTAAAGACATAAGTTTTGAAATTCTGAGAAGGCCACCTCTCGCTAGACCAAACTCACACTCTACAAGATGCTGATACTACTCGTGCTGTTGTATGGATTTGAAGCATGGGTACTTACGCAAGCAGATGAGGCAGTTCTTAAAGTGTTTGAGAGAAAAAATTTCCGAAAGATCTATGGACCGATCTGCTTGACGGTGAATATCGCCGTCGAATGAACCATGAGCTGTACCAGCTATTCTCGAACATCGGCATTGTTAGACGCATTGAGCTGCAGCGTATACGTTGGCTAGGTCATGTTGTGAGAATGGATGAAGATGCCCCAGCACAAAAGCACATATAAAAGCGAGCCAACTGATGGCTCACGCAGAAGGGGAAGGTCACGAATTAGATGGAAAGATCAAGTGGAAACCACATTGCAGACTATGATATTTCAAACTTGAAAAACTGCGTAAAAGACCGACGCGCCTGGAAATCTTTTTTTAATTTCGGCTTATGGAACGAAAGTTCTGTCACAAGCCAGCTAAATAAGTAAGTACATAACAGTTTTACAGCGGATTCTTGATATTTCACTTTTATATTGTTATAAAGTTATTTAAACATAAAGTTATTAAAACTTAATAAAAAGTAACGTTTACAAAAATCAATAAATATAATAATATTGAAAAATATTGAATGTGAAAGCGAAATTTCTCTCTAGGAAAAATCATAAAAAAATCTAACAAATAACATATATCAAGAACATAAATATTTATTAATTAACGAGAGCTCTTTAGATATGCTTTACTTCAATAATTTGTAAAAAATTTATTAAATTTCTAAAACATATTTATTTATTGTTGGTGAAGTCTTTAATTTAAATATTTTATTTGAATAATTAATAATGAGTATAAAACAAATAGAAAAAAGTGTTCAATTTTAAAAATGTATTTTTCTTATTGTGAGTTAGTAATAATAAAATAAAAATGAACATATTTATAAATTATTTAATGTGGATTTATTTTAAAATGTATTTTAGTATAATTTTTTTAACTTTTGTAGATTAATGTTTTTGTTTTAATTTTTTATTAAAGCAAGCAATTGTTATAGTGTATACCGTTTAATATTCATTTTTTATGTTAGTTATATATTTTTTTAGTTTATATAGATTTAAATTTTGTTTTGGTTATGTTTAATGTCTAATAATTTTTAAAAGGGTTCATATAATTTATTTATGGTATGTTTTTTTTTCTTTGTCGATCAAATAAAATAAAAGAAAAATCAATGCATAGTTTTATGTTTTATTTATTTTATTTGGTTACAAAGTTTTCAAAGTTCCAAATGTGTGTTTGTATATGCAAGGTATGTATTAGGTATATGTTGTGGTTCACAGAAATGGGATTTTAAATTCCACAATTATTATTATTATTAATTAAGTGCAGTTTTATATATATATACCTTAGTCCTGAAATATTGAAGTTTTTTTTAAGTTGTTGCTCACAAAGAATTCTCGGCCACGATTTGATATAGTTAAAGACACGGATGGCCCGCAGATCTTATTGGATGGTCGAGTTAATGGAAGATTGAGGGGCTCCTATAAATAAACAGAAGTATGGGTTTGCGTCACCTGCCCATTGGCTAGTTAAGACTCAGAGTTTACAGTTTCTCTATGCCGTTGTTCATTGCTAATGTGGATGTATTGATACTGTCAGTCTTAACCGTAATCCTTTTACCTCTAAATATTGTCTTAATACCAGTAGTACTTGCCTGGCGGATGCGGACAACATCTTGACTGACGTTCATTTCGTAAACAAAGAGGAAGTCACGTCCCACACCGTGGTAAGCAATGTAACACCCATTCTATTCGAAAGAGGAAAATCCAGTTCTACGTGCACCCAAGATGAAATGTCATTACTTGAAGGACTAGTAGCAATTAAGCAAGCAGGAGACACATCAACAAATTTCATAAACAAAGTGTATGCCGACTTCTAAAAACCAGGGCGAATCTTAAAATATGTGAGAAACGTTCAAAAGAAGCAATCCGCAAGTACCAACGAGCGAAATTCATGTCAGGAAATTTTACAGCATTCACACGGTATACTTCCGTCTTAACCAAATTGACGACAAAGAGAATCCCCAGTACAGCTCTAAATCTAATTAATCATAGTACTCACAGCAGGAACATCGAAGGAGTCTTTAAAAATGTCGAAACTCATCACGAAATTCAAATCAGGAAATTTTACAGCAAATCCGGAAATTATACAGCAAACACAGCTCAAAATCTAATTATTTAGAGTCCTCACAGCAGATACATCGAAGGAGTCTTTAAAAATGTCGAAACTCCTTACCGATTCCTCGGACTTCAAAAAGTATCAACATAAAAACAATGGCGTTTCAGAGATAAATTATTACAGGTCCACTTGCAAATTTTTCATCTTATTAGAGAGAACCCTAGGTGTGTGAAAAAGTTTCGATAAACTATTCGCATGCTATGAACAAAAATCAGGTCCAAACATTTTCACAAAAATTAAAGGAGCCAATTTCAGTCGGAATCTTTACCAAGACGACAAAGGAAACCTTCAAGTCTAACAACAATGTAATCTGCACTGCCAAAAGGCTCGAGCTTGAGACTCTTGAACATCCAAAACCTTTGGGTTCTTTCATCATTAGGCGGCGCATCGGAAATGACAGAATAATAAAGATTTGTATCTTAAATGTCACATAGCTATTAGAAGGGCAAATATGTTGAACTATACAAGTCCTGGAGTGTAGATATATTTTTAATTAGACACCAAACCATTGGCCTGTCTTCTCCTCTTCCAAAAAAAAAAACTCCCTAAAAAGAACCATTGAATTTCAAATAAATGGTACACAAAAAGGTAGATAGAAAGAATAAAGAAATTTGTGTTTTTTCAATCGCCAAAAACTGCCTACAGTACTCCCATGTTGTGTCAATTGATTTATTTTTTAAATGTTCAAATTTAAAGCATAGTTCTAGGCGCTAAAATAAAATCACTTTGTCCATTACATTTCAATGTAGTTGATTATTAAATATAACGCCTGCAACCATGCTTCATTTTTCCAAAAATTTATAAAATAACACAAAGCCCCCTTCAAGCAATCTGGCAACGTTGCTGTGAAATTAGCCATTTAGCAAAATGTAAATTCTTTGATTATCCATTTTGTGGTACTAGGCAAACAGAACGATGTAGCAGCTATATTTTAACACAAGGTTAAATTGAAATGCCTATAATTCAGCAATGCATTGACAGATTTTCATGAAACTATTACCATTAGTAAGGGGAAAAAGTGTAGTTTTTATAGAAATCGATAATTTAAAGATATTGTTTGTGAGTAGCGAGAAAATCACGAGTGTTTGTGGACTTCCTTAATGCCATATAACTAGGGGAAATTTTGCAATTTTTGGAAAATTTTGGACATTTAGTTATTGTTGAAGAGATGGACAACAACGAAAATCCTAAAAATTGTGGCAGTATGAGGGAATTTACCAAATGTCATTTAATTTGAAATTTTACTATTTTAAGACGAAAAAATGGAATTGTTCGATCGATTTTCAATAAATCTACAAAATTTTAGATTGTAATTTGTTTTTGATGGATTTTTGTCTTCCCTTTTAAAGTTAAACCCCCTAAATAATGAAATAAAATGTGAACCACAACAGAACCCAATAAGGTATAATTTTGTTTTTGTTTTTTGGTACTAATAATTGTTCATTTCATTTTATATTTATATTTTTTAAATGTTGGTAATTGTTTTTTTTTTTTTCTTTTGTTAGATTCCTTTCTTAGCAGAGTTATTTGATTTTCCATACACCAAAAAAACGTTGCAAATGTTAGCTTGTTTCTTTTGTGAAACTTTTAGGTTATTTTTATTGATATTTTGACAATGGAAATGTTATTAATGTGTCCCTTTTTGCAGCAATATATGACCAGTGGTCGGCGACAATTTCCTTTAAAAATCTGAATTTTAATTGTGTCCATAATTTTACAATTATAAATATCTATTCTTCATATTTATATAAAGACAAAATTAATATCAATACATGTTTTAAAATCCGCCTAAGACTCCTTAAAATCTGTCAGGACAAAGTAAGATCAATATTGTAAATTGTCTGCCACGAAGTTGAAGAGTTCGTCTAGTAGTTCCACATATACAGAAAAATGGGGCGAGATCAGTAGACAAATATCTACTTATAGCCACATTAGGCTATGTCCACCTATGAAAATATCTTAAATTGGATAAGACCTATATTCCATAGTTTCTGCAAAAAAAAAGATCCCTAAATGTCAACCGTTTAAAAAATGCACATAAGTCCTACGTCAAAACGTAGACCTATTAAATTTTCGGCAAGGACATTTTTAAAAGACCAAGAACTGAAATTCTAATTAAGAGCGACTACAATGCTGCGGTAAAAGTAGAAGAATTGATCAAAATGATTAATTCCAAACACCCACAATGTATGTGAAAAATGTCAAAGCTTCACATTATCAAGTTTTTAAA
>NW_026882739.1:0-4447 GCF_032173495.1 Musca vetustissima | reverse complement strand
ATTCCGGTTCACCAACAATTCAAATTGTACAGGATTCCAGCTTTATCGGTTCGTCCACAACACAAACTGTACCAAATTTAGTACACAGTAGTACGAATTTCCATAATTTCCTACTTAACCCAAACCAACACCCCACAGTGATCCTAAATCTAAATTTCAGGATTCAAATTCTACCGGTTCACCCACAATTCAAATTGTACCAAATTTGGTACACATTAGTTCAAATTTCCAAAACTTCCTACATACCCCAATCATACACCCCCACAGTGATCCTAAATCCAAGTTTCAGGATTCAAACTCTATCGGTTCACCCACAATACAAATTGTACCAAATGTACCATATATCAAAAGTTCAAGATTCCAACTCTTTCGGTTCACCCAAAAAATCAAATCGTACTAAATTTAGTACATAGTAGTACCAATTTCCAAATCCTCCTACATACCCCAATCCTACACCTCCACAGTGATTCTAAATCAAAATTTCAGGATTCCAACTCTATCGCTTCACCCACAATTTAAATTGTACCAAATTTAGTACACTTAGTACAAATTTCTAAAATTTCCTACATACCCCAACCCTACACCCCCACAGTGATCCCAAATCCAAGTTTCAGGATTCCAACCAAATTTAGTACAAATTTTACCAAATTTAGTACAAATTTTACCAAATTTAGTACACATTAGTACACATTTCTAAAACTTCCTACATATCTCAATCTTACACCTCAACAGTGATCCTGGCTCCAAATTGCATGATTCTAGCTCTATTGGTTCACCTAAAATTCAAATTATACCAAATTTAGTACCATTTAGTACCCATAAGTATTATTCTCGTAAACTGAATCCTGACCCCAATCTTATAACCCTACAGTGATCCTGGCTCTAAATTTCATTGTTCCCGCTCTATAGGATCACCCAAATCCAAACTGTTCCGATTATAGTACGATTTAGTACTTTTCGTACACATAAGTAACAAATTTCCAAAACTACGTTCATATCCCAATCCTACACTACGACGGTAATTTTAATATCAAATTCCAGGATTCCAGCTCGATTTGTACCTCCAAATCAAATTTGTACCAAATATAGTACCATATAGTACTTTTCGTACACATGAGTTCACGCTTTCTAAACTCTCCTCTTGCATTCCAAATTTCAAGTTTTTAGCTCAATTCATTCACACGCTACGAAATTGTACAGATTTTAGTACATTTCTGTACTTTTCCGATACTTATAGTTCGAATTTCCAAAAAGTCCTTTGCTACATCTATTCTACACTCCATCAGTGACCCTCAGTCTAAATTTCAGATTTCTAGCTCTACTGGTTCGCCAAATACAAATGATACAAATGATACTTTACTCTTTTATTAGTATAGATTAAATTTGTACCAAATATAGTACCATATAGTACTTTTCGTACACATGAGTACACGGTTTCAAAACCATCTCCTTATATCGACCCTACATCCCAACCCTAATTCGCATTCCAAATTTCAAGTTTTTAGCTCTATCCGTTCTCATGCTACAGAATTGTACCAAATTTAGTACATTTTCGTATATTTCGGATAGTTGTAGTTCGAATTTCCAAAAACCCTTTGGTACATCTATCCTACACTCCATCAGTGACCCTCAATCCAAATTTCAGAGTTCTAGCTCTAGTGGTTCGCCAAATACAAATGATATCATATTTAGTACTTTTTAGTACTTTTCGTACCCTTCTAGTACGAATTTCCAAAAACCCAGCCTTATCTGTCACATTTGGGCCAAGAGTGACCCTCACCCAAAATTTCAAGATTCTAGCTTCAGCCGTTTCGTCTGGGCGTTGATGAATCGTTAAATCAGTCAGTCAGTCAGTCAGTCAATCACTTTACTCTTTTATTAGTATAGATATACCCAAAGTGGTGAAGGGTATCATATAGTCGGCCGACTTTACTACATTCTTTACTGGTTTTGTTTGGAAAGGTCCCAAAAACCCTCCATATTTCGAAAATTGGAGTGGAAATTTATAAGCAAAACTTGGATCTACAAATTTAATTTTCTGCGTCTATGCCAATACGGCTTTGCTGCTAGATGAGCTATTTTTCGAGCCCATCTGTATGAATGGTATTCAGACCTGCACAATGAGCCTGTTGATCAAGAGGTTCACGCTTGCACCTCTCTCTCTAAATAAAAAAGATCTCACTTTACGGGCCTGTGTCGGAGTATTCCCAACTATAATACCCATGCAGGACAAAATTTGATTGCATCGCTAGAGTTATATGATTTTCGTCGCCTCATGAATATGGTCCAATGTATGTATGTTAACGTTTGTACCTTCCTCTCAAAATTATGAATATCTCTCGTGTAAACCCAAACAGGTACTGTATCTATGAACGGGCATGATCACGATGATCATGCATTCAGGCAGGTGTGTATCACTTGGCAAACTGACACCAGTGGTGCACTGCTTTATCAAGGTATACTTGTCAGCGCCTCAAATACTACTTATCATTCTATTACAAATACCAGGACATGAAAAGGCAGTCGAACGTTAAACCCAATAGTAATGTAATTTGTGATCGGAATCTGTTCTCCATCAGCGGCAGATTCAATTCAAGCGGCGAACAGTGTGGCCGTGTATTTGCTGGCGAATATTTAAATATTCTTCGAATGATAGAAAATTACAGGGTCAGATTAGTGGATTTTTATCCATCCACATTTCTCATCAATTATAGGACCCATCGCAATGGACGTACAATCGTCCGTATATGTCGTCCGGTTGTTGTCGAATATCAGAAACTCCTTGTGGAACTCCCTGATTGCCCTGATAGAAGGGTATCGACAGGATTTTCAGTTGGGTTAATGGAAAGAAATTATCATCGCATCAGAGATAATAGCGCCTCAAGTACCATTGTTCTAATCGACAGAAACGACATCGCCTTGGCTTCAGTAGCGGAACTATATTGCTCACCTTCCAGGTTTCTGGATGGCTATCGACAAAGTGAGGGCTGACTCCGTATTGATGCAGTTGGTAGAGCATGAAATGATTTAGAGTTCTTGGTGACATCTGAAACATATTTTTTCGTAAATTGTGGTGGTACCTTTTCAGATGGAAGGGCTCTTATACGACGTACCATATTTCTCTTCGGGATGCTCTACAAATCAGGTTAAAATAACCATCTCCTCGAATCAGTAATATAATCATGTACACAATTTACTTGTTCCGTCCACAATGCTTCAGGTCATCTAGTTTGTTAAGTTCCTAAGTAATATCTCTAACTCTTGGGAGTTTTTCGAGCATTGAGCAATGATGTAGCCTATACTATATTTCATTGCTTCAGATGTTAGCGCTTGATGACTCCAAGAATTACTTCTCTCAACCTTGGGTCTTCAGGCGCCGTACGACGAAGTTCGTCCTGTTTATTGGCCAATATCAATTCTGGGTAGTTTGTTCTTACATAAGGTATTCTTCCCGAAGGTATATATCGAACGGCAGGAGTAATGTTAATGTTAATCCTCTCAGCTGTCCGTGGACATTTGGGACTGGGCTGCTTTCTGAACCATGAACGCTCAGGAAAGTACAGCGTTCAGATATTATTATGTTGGGTGGCCTATTAACGGTAACGATAATGGGTTTTGTCGGAAAAGAAAGGGAATGACGAGTTGCCAGGTTACGACATTTATCAGATCTGGTGCCTATTAACGGTAACGATGATGGGTTTGGTCTGAACAGAAAGGGAATGATGAGTTGCCAGGTTATGCCATTTATCAGATCTTGTGCCACAAAGGTGAAGTCTGGCGATATACGGCAATATCACGATATCCTTGTTGGGATATTCTCCCTAAATCTGCAAAATGTTGAATTATAAATGGGATCGGGTCACCGATTATTCCTCTCATGAACTCTACAATTTCCTTCATATTGTTGCGGATATCATCGGTATTAAGCTGCTGGTCGTCTTAAATGCTGCGAATACTGATGTGGAAGAGATGGCAAGGGTGTCTCGTATTCCGCCGACAACGATGGATGAGAAACACTGGGAGATAACCTGGCGCAGCATAGCGGTTAATTCCGAAAAACCTCGAAAATTCGTCAATTTCGGAAATAAAATTCGAGCAGACATTAACGAGTCAATGCCCAGCCTAGAACCAAAAGTGTTTGGAGCGGGTATGCAGGACTGCCGCGTGTGACCGTTTTTGTTGCGGTGATAGCCTCTTGTCGAAATCTTTCTTCGAGTCAATCAGGTGTATAGAACAAGCTGTCATAGAATTGGGTTCAATTTGAATTTTAAATTTAAAACATTGTTAACGATTACCCTTAAATAGGAGGTGGTTGACATTTTGTCATGAAATAGCTTCGGGATCTATAATGAGTACCCTCCCTGTCGATACATATTATTCTATATTCGTCATGGATTTAATTGGGTTTGTAAAGTCAGAGACCTTCAAGACCCAATCAATCCTTGAA
>NW_026882738.1:0-43831 GCF_032173495.1 Musca vetustissima | reverse complement strand
ATTGGTTTTAATGTAAATATTGATTTATGGCAAATTGTTTTGGATGTCGGGAATGCGTCGATGATAATGATTTAGAAAGTTTGCAGGTGCAAGAAACGGTGTGAAGGGGGAGATAAAATAAAATAAATGTTCCTTTTGGATTAGGCGCGGACTAAAATAAAACAATGTTTGCAGTGTTACTGTTTAAATGCCCAACAAGAACATAAGCATAAATTTTTTTTAACAATATTTTTTCATGGTCTTTGAAATTTTCAAAATTAATTTTTAAAGAACTATCCTCAGGCGTGGGTTTTTTAACACATATTTTTTGAAGGACCATCGAAACCATAGGCTTGGATTTAAAAAAAAAATATGGATTAAAAAAAATGAATTATTTAAAAATATTTTTTTGAAGGACCATCGATGCCATGGCGTGGATTTTTTTAAAAAGTATTTTTTGAAGGACTATCGATGCCATAATCGTGGATTTTTTTAAAGTATTTTTTGATGGTCCCCATTGAAGCCATAGGCGTGGATTTTTTAAAAATATTTTTTGAAGGACCATCGAAGCCATAGGCGTGGGTTTTTTAAAAATATTTTTTGAAGGACCATCGAAGCCATAGGCGTGGATTTTTTAAAAATATTTTTTGAAGAACCATCGAAGCCATATTTTTTGAAGGACCATCGAAGCCATAGGCGCGGATTTTTTAAAAATATTTTTTGAAGGACCATCGAAGCTATAGGCGTGGATTTTTTAAAAATATTTTTTGAAGGACCATCGAAGCCATAGGCGTGGATTTTTTAAAAATATTTTTTGAAGGACCATCGAAGCCATAGGCGTGGATTTTTTAAAAATATTTTTTGAAGGACCATCGAAGCCATAGGCGTGGATTTTTTAAAAATATTTTTTGAAGGACCATCGAAGCCATAGGCGTGGATTTTTTAAAAATATTTTTTGAAGGACCATCGAAGCCATAGGCGTGGATTTTTTAAAAATATTTTTTGAAGGACCATCGAAGCCATAGGCGTGGATTTTTTAAAAATATTTTTTGAAGGACCATCGAAGCCATAGGCGTGGATTTTTTAAAAATATTTTTTGAAGGACCATCGAAGCCATATTTTTTGAAGGACCATCGAAGCCATAGGCGTGGATTTTTTAAAAGTATGTTTTGAAGGACCATCGAAGCCATAGGCGTGGATTTTTTAGAAGTATTATTTTTTTTATAGACCTACATTGTTTAAAGGATTGTCAAGGTTATAGGCCTAATTTTTTTATATTTTATTTTAAAGACTTTTAAGAATATTTAATAAGCCTTAAAAATTAAAAAAGAAAATGTTAAAATCTTTTTTAATTTTTAAGGCTTATTTCCGATTTTTTCTGGATTTTACCAGATTATTGATTGAAATAAGCTCATGAAAATTACTTTGCAATTTTACGAAAAGTATTGTATTTAATCTCCATATTTCCCCTAAAAATTAAATCAGATGCTCCCCCTAAAAGTATGCACCACACACTAAAGATATTTTATGTAAGCATTAATTTCCATATCTTTCAAAGCATGTTTTTTCGCCAACAAAGACACAATAATACACCAGCATACTTTTAAAAATTCTTTGCATACAATAGCAATTCTGCTTATCTCCCTATATACATATAATATTTTTCGTTTGCAAATTTTCTAATAATGATTTTTAAAATCAATTTTATCCATTGTATGCCTAATCTACCGTGACATAAGTGTTGACATTTATAATACAAGAAAATCTCTATCAAACAAAAAATTACAAAATCTGTCATCACTTTCTTCTGTGCAGAGATTATAATGCAATGTAATCTGAAAAAATATATACGTATTTATGTAAACTGTGGTTGATTGAATATAAATCACATTGGGGAGAAAGAAAGACAGACACATATGTCATACATAGACTTTAAAAACCCAAAAAATAAAATACAACACAATAAATTATTTACAAAGGCAACCAAGTAGAGAAAATGTGGTAAAAGCCATATCAGACAATTATTTATATACGCATAAATATCTATCTCTATTTACATATTGTTTCCAAAAGACAAATAATAATTTGCTAAGAAAAATAATATGTGTGTTTGGTTGTGTATTCTTATTTTGTTAAGAAAATGTGTTGTTTCCTTCCCTCACAGACATCATTAGTGTAAAAAAGATGTCTCAATAAAAAGGGAAATGAACCACAGCCTACCTATTTAGCAAGCCAGACAAATGTAATTGCATAAATATTTTTTTAAGAATCGTGTCCCTTGTTTTTTATTTTATTCCACTTTAATGAATGTTTTGGGATTTTTGTTTTAAATTTAAATTAAGGGGACCCCCCCCATTCTCGGGGTCAAATTTTGTTGATATAATTCGAATCTACACTGATTAAAGAATGTCTCTACAAAATTTCAAGTAAAAATCTCAAGAACTCTTGAAGATATAGCCGATTTATTGTATCAGCATCAAGTGACGGCTGAAGGGCTTCTCAAACTTTAAACGCGTTTTTCTCTAAACATTTTTTTGCGAATGGCGGGCACGATAACTCAAAAACTAATAACCCAATCGGTTCCAAATTTTGCAACGTTTCTCTGGGAGTGTATAGCTCTCGTATGAACTAGGATAAAGCAAATCGGTGAAGATCTTCCTTATTTTTTAACTTGATTTTTGGTAAAAAATCGGCGATTTTTCAAAAATATTTTTTCAAAGGTCCACCATTTTGTTAATTTTAGAGCGAAGTCAATAATCCTAGTTCATACGAGAGCCAGACATGTACTCTTTCTAACAACGTTGGAATTTTCGGATTCCGATGTTCCAGTGAGGAGTTATCATGCCCGCCATCAAAAATAAGGACTTTTCTTTAATTACAAAAAACAACAACATAACAATAACAAAATTGTTTGTAAATTATTTTTCTTCTCTTTTAAATCTTCAAGTATATATGTGCAAAGTTACAAACCTTAACAAGCATTGGTATTGATTTACCAGCCCATTGAAAATCTTGAAAAAATAAAATCGAGAATGGGGGGGGGTTCCCTTAAGGTATTTTTGTCATCGACTATAGATTGTCCTTTTTTGGCAAGGAAATGCGTAACCCATTCACATAAATATTGACAATATTTGCACAAGGGAGACCTTTTGTAAATCTTGTGAAAATCAAATGATGAAAAATGTTGGTTTCTCTAAAAATATGATAATTTTTGCATGCAAAGAATTGAAACATATTTTGAGATAGTGGATATTTTTTAATATATTGTTTATCAAATAAATTCAATCGAAGGTTTATATCTTTTATCAATTCCATTTGTATCTGAGAAAATCATAAGCAATTTATCATATTTCAAAAAATCATATCGATTTTTAAATAAAAAATATAATAAGATTCAAAGAATCAGCGGAAATGAATAGAAAACCAGTAAGGAAAGTAGTAAAGTCGGACTGGGCCGACTATATGATAGCTTTCACCACTTTAGCATATTCAACATATATATCCTAATAGACGTCGCCTTTTTGAAAGAACATTGAAATTGAACGAACACATGTATATGATCTTTATCTATATGTGAACCGACTAACATTAATCGGTACATATATTATGAAGACTATGCTAAGTTTCATTTCATTCACGCTGCATCACAGTCGTTTCTTACAATGAAACAAACTTATTTAAATCTATTTATAGCAAACTTAATACACGATATTCGATATTGGTGCACCATTTACTTCGGACGAAAATGAGAGCTATATCTAAATTTCAATCGATCTTCACAAAACATAGCACACATCATTCTAGACTGAATTCAGTACGCTATGCCAAATTTCGTGAAAATCAAAGAATATATAGGGTCTTTAGTGCACAATTTACATTAAATCGGAAGAAAATATATATGGGAGCTATATCTAAATCTGAACCGATTTTCACGAAACTAGACTCACATCATTCTACTCTTAATTCAGTACGCTATACAAAATTTCATGCAAATTGGCATATATGTAAGTACTTTGGTCACCATTTACCTGAAATCGAACGAAAATATATACGGGATCTATATTTAAATTTGAACCGATGTTAACGAAACTTAGCACACATCATTCTAGACATAATTTAGTACGCTGTGCCAAATTTCATGCTAATCGAAAGATATGTAGGTACTTTGGTGCACCATTTACCTGAAATCGGGCGAAACTATATATGGGAGCTATATCTAAATCTGAACAGATTTTCACGAAACTTAGCACACGTCATTCTAGACTTAATTCAATACGCTATGCCAAAATTCGTGCAAATCAAATTATTTTCAGGGACTTTGGTGCACCATTTACCTAAAATCGGGCGAAACTATATATGGGAGCTATATCTAAATCTGAACCGATTTTCACGAAACTTAGCACACATCATTCTAGACCTAATTCAGTAGGTTATACCAATATATCGAAAGATATATAGGGACTTTGGAACCCCATTTACATTAAATTGGACGAAACTATATATGGGAGCTATATTTAAACCTGAACCGATTTTCTCCAATTTCAATAGGGTTCGTCCTTGGGCCAAATAAGTGACATGTGCCAAATTTCATACAAATCGAATCATAAATGCGACCTGTAGGCCCATTCTGTAACTTTTTAACAACATACGACGACATTGTTTATTTTACAACAATTTCATTTGTTTGTTTTGTTGTTTTTACAATAACAAAAGAAAATTAAACAATATCAAATGTTGTTAAAAGTTACTGAATAGGCCTACTGCACTTTGTTTACAAAAATACATGGACGGACAGACGGACATCGACTCAGAAAGTGAGTCTATGCATATTCTCAAAAGGAACCATGGGTCTATCTCGATTATTTTTGCCTGTTAAAAACATATGCACAAATACGTAATACCTGCAACACAGAGTGGTGAAAGGTATGAACATACTTAATATACGGATAATTGGAGGTACCATCGACAAATATATGACTTAACACGCTCAATTTGGACGTGGTTCTTATATGGATGCTATTTCAAACATGGACTTATATTAAATTGTTTCTTTCACCAAGATTTGTATCCCCTGAAATCTTAAAATTTAATAGTGTCGCTAAATTTTGAGATAAACTGAGTTTTCAACCTAATTTTTCATGAAAAAAAAGAGAAATATACACCTCAAATAATGTGGGATTAGACGGAATTGCAATTCCCACAAAAAGACCCAAACCTTAAGTGCATAATTTTTTAAAACATATTATTTTAAAAATTAACTCTTCAATGTATATTCCTTAATTTTAAAACAAATCCCTTTATATAGTATCGCCCCTCATAACCAATTATATTAAATTCATACAACTCATGCCCAAAACCCACAAAAACTTTTTTATTGAGATAAAAAAATCACCTTAAGAAACATTGTTAATTGAAAAAGGAAACAATGACGAATAAAAGTTATGTCCTAGTCAGGCATTGCACCCACAAAAAGCCGAATAACAAAATAAACCTTAAGGCCAAAAACAAAACTAAACTAAAACAAAACAATGCAAACAACTAATAATAATAAAACATTCGTTATCATTCCTTAACACTGGACATTTTGTGTACAATTAAGTTTTTGTCTGTGTGTCTGCCTATCTGTTTATCTATCTACCTTACGGTCCGTCTGTCAAGATTTAAACCTCACAGATTGACACAATTTATTACCACCTTGTAGCCACCACCAAAGAGAGTGGGATGGGGAATGAGTTGGGGCTGAGAAAACCCTTCTTAGCTTAATCATTGCAATCATTTTAATAATTAAACTAAATGAAATGAAGAGAAGTAGAGAAGGGGAATGCTAAGAGATGTACATCTCTCCATTTCCAAGGGTCGGAGATGGAGAAAGGTAAATGGAAGAACTCCTTTCAAGTTTTGATTTGATTAATGTATGCAGATACGGAAGGTGTTAAATACACTTTGGCTTTTTGTTATTCTTAGTTTTTTTCTTCTTCATTTTCTTTCTTCTTTTCTTTTTTGTGGACATGTGCCTTAAGGAATTTGATGTTAGAGAGTCTTTGTGTGATTTAAGGTCATTTTTTGCGTTTTATTTTACTTCCACTTTCCTTTTGTTTGTAGAACATTTGAATTTTAAATTCCTAAGAAATGACAAGTTAAACAACAACTTCGTTGATGTGTGTGATTTTCCTAACACCATATATTCGTCGAAACGTGTTACTTCAGTTTTTGGGTAAAAACGCAAAATTATATTCGAAGTTTGCGGGTACGTGTTTCTGATTTAGTTAGTGATAGTTTTTATGCAATTTTAAAACCTCCTTAACAACTAAAAAAGTTTTCGAAAATATATTTTTTATTGCAGAGACGTTTATTTCTAGCACAAAGAAATTTAAAAAAAATAAGGAGGTGGTCAATTAACCGATTTTTTCGATAAACCGGCGTTCGCTTATCCGAATTCGACTGTATACGGTTACGAGTTAAATTTGTTGTCCCTGAACAATCGTAGAGCATTGATGTCATTTAATTGGATTTTAATATTATTCGAATTTTAACAATAGTATTAATAGTCATATATTTTCAGACAAATCGGAAAATTTTGCCGGATAACAGCTCAGATGAAATATCTAAGTCCAACCAGAAAAATATCTTCTATTATAAATATAGAGGTAGTATGATTTTGTAGCATAAATTTAGGCAGGTTCCACAATCTAACTATACGTCTGTCGAACTTACAATACAGTTTGTACTACTAGTACGTTTGGCACTGAAAATGGGATATGTATGGGTCCACGGTTTGGTACAGCCTCAATATTTGGTTCAAAATATCAATATTTGTCCAAGTTTCGCAGTAGCTCCCATATAACGATAACTCCCATTATTATCAATACCGGCCCACGTATTGATATAGTCTATACGTATATAATGGTACCGACCATTTTCGGTATTTTGAAAAAGTCATTGAGGAGGTTTGAAAACATTTATGAAGAATGTTTTCGATATACTTACTTACTTAGCTGGCTTGTGACAGAACTTTCGTTCCAAAAGCCGAGCTTAAAAAAGATTTCCAGGCGCATCGGTCTTTTGCGCAGTTTTTCCAGTTTGAAAGATCATATTCGGCAATGTTGTCCAACACTTGATCTTTCCATCTTATTCGTGACCTATTTTCGTTATATGTCCTACAAAATAAGATCAATATTGGAGCCACCATATAAGGCAACCTCCCAATAAATATTCGGTATTTTGGGTAAATTTTTTAACCGTATCGACTCTAATTTGATATTTTAGGTTATCATTGGGTGTAAAATCTTCCTATTAAAAATTATCAATATAGGTTCACAAATTTATTATGAGAATGCTATGAGAAGCATTATAACGATAAATCGTACCTCCACTGTTCAGACACCCACCGAATGGACTCTAATTAGATATTTTAAGATTCTCATTGGGAAGAACATCTTCCTGCCAGAACTTATCAATACCGGTCCAAGTTTTGCTAAAACCCCTATATAACGGAACCTCCCCAATTTTGGTATGTTGAATGTTTAAGACATATTTTTTAACCGATACTTTGTCATATCACATATATAACGGTACTTTTCCCAATTTCCGTTTTTTTTCTGAGAAGTGCCTGACATTTCAGATTCCTAGAGGTATAACACCTAATATAAAGGCACCTCCTCAATTCCCACATTTTGATTGTTAAAGCCATATTTTCTAATTGAAGGAACTGCAGAATATGTACGATATAGAACCATTTTTTTTTTTTTTGTATAGCAACTATATAACGGTATTCCTAGTTCTTGGGAGGGAATTGACTTGTTACAGATTCGATATAGACTCAAATTTGACAGACTCGAATTTTCCTCCATTAGGTAGTGAAATGTTTGCATTGCGTATTATCGTAGAGGAAAAAACATATTTACAGCAGATATTCGATGTTGAAGTGTAGACATAGTCATCATGAAAAAAAGTGTCTGGTCCAGTGGTTGTAATTAGACAAAAAATCGTTCCAGCAAATTGTCAAAATATGTAACTTTTTACATGGCTCCCATACAAACGTCCCACCTAATTTTTTGAAACGGTGAAGGGCCTAGCCCATGTTTCCAACCGGAGTGCCCGTAATTTGCAATTAAATTTTCTCAGAAAACGATTTTCGATGTAGATGCCCTCATACAAAAAAGGTTCATTTGGTCCAGTGACAATAATTTGGCATTCCGGATTTTTTAAAAAATATCCATATTTTCATGGCTACAAATAAAATATCGAGAGCTTTGTTAGCTTCCTGAAATTTTCCTCAACGCTTCAACGTGTAAACATTAATTCAAACAAAACGAAATAAAATTGGCCAACAACGATTAACACACACCTCTGCACCTACCCACACAAAAGTTATTAATTGACAAACATTAGAATGCTAACACTTTACTTCACTTCGTTCGGATCGGGTCGTATTGTGGTAGCAATAATGAAGGCGTTTGTCATTGACGTTCATTGTCCTTGATGTAACACTTTAGAAAATCCTTGAATGGGTAACCAATTCTCCCCTTCGGCACCCACACAACACAGCCAAAGCCACAGCGAACGATAGTAAGAAGACAAATGTTACTAATTTATATAAACACTTTTGTCGGAGGGCGGGGGAATGATGATTTTATTTTATGTTGAACAACACAACCCTTAGATATTGGGTTGAAGGAGCCCCACAAGGGAGTCTGGAAGCTTTTAATTTTTTTCCGTTTTCGGTTGTTGTCTTTTCTGAACACTTTTTGGGAAAGGTTGAGGGAAGAGAGATTTTTTGTCAACTTAACTCCCTATGCCCTTGTGTAAACAAAGGCAAAGATGAAAAGGTAAGATTTGCTTGATTGGCCAAAAAGTTAAGTTGCTTTACTTTACGTTTCGTTGTGTGTATGGTTGTTGATTTTCGGGTTAGAATACAAACACACATATATACACTCACACATTTGTGATAAAAACTTCTCCAAATAAATATTAAAATCCATTTTGGGGTACAATTTTGTGTGCCATAGAGGGTCGTTCTTATTTCTGAATGTGGGGAATGTTGAAATTGTTGTGGGAAATATTTAAGGAAATTATCAACAAAATATAATCTTATCATGAAACAATTTTTGTGGCAATAGGAAATTGTTTGATTAGTTTACAAATAGACAAATATATCGATGAACATGGTAATAGTTGGGTATAAAATATCGAGGATAGGTATGATAGATTTGTTTTTAGGTCTATTAGCGATAGGATTGAAAAAAGGTTTTTAAGAAATCTACACTTATTTATAGGTCTGGATAACATATTTTTTTTTTAGAAAATTAGGCTTATTGATAGGTCTTAAAAATATTTTTAACCAGTGAGCAGAGCAGAATAGTCGGACGGGGCCGACCATATGACACCCTACACAACTACGACAAAAATCAAACATTCTGCGGTTCTATATTCTATATATTTCGAGGTATTTGCACACTTTTAACCGATTATAGATCAACAACGTCACTTTCTAACCCTGGCATATTTTCCAATTCTTTTTTCTTGAAGTGAATTTTTACGCAGTAAAATAAACAAATTGTCACTTTAGGTTTTGGTTCATTTGACCCTCGGAATATTGACCGATCATCATCTAAACAGCCGCTCTAAGTATTAGCTCAGATCCCCTTCATCTTGTAAAATATGTGATGTTCTGCATATAATAATTGCCTCTAAAGCGACTAGAAAATCTGAAAAAATTAAAGTTTTCGATTCCCGGAATGAAATCTCAACTTCACTGAAAACTATAGGCGTCGTCCTTGACCATAATCGGAACTTCATGTACAATTTCAAAGCGATCAGCGCGACATTTCCGTCCTCTAGTGGAGTAATAGTAATATTATGCACATAGTCACCTTTACCTAATTACGTATAACTCCCACATCAGAGTACATGCAGCCATAAGTTTGGTATCAATTTGAAGGTCAACAACTCCTCTTGGATATATCAACTTCTCGGATATATGTATACGCCCAGAATAAAAATTTTGTAATTTTTCACACAAAAGTCAGGGTCCATTTGATCCGCTAAATATTGTCCGATCTTTATCAAAACAGGCATGCTTTTTCTTTGGCACGATCCTCTTGTCCATGTAAAATTTCACGATGTTCGGACCATAACTGCGGCCTCTGGAGCGACCAGAAAAATCGACAAAAATTAAGTATTTGGTCCATTTCATCCCTTAAATATTAACCGATCTTTACCAAAAACAATAGGGCTCTTCACTGGGCCGAACCCATGCTCCATTCAAATTTGGTGAAGATTGGTCCATAACTGTGGCCTGTATCGTGTTTACAAATTATAATGGACAGACGGACGGACGGACACACATGTCTAGATCGACTCAGCTAGTCGAGATATGACGTTCGGTATACTTAAAGGTAGGTCTAGGACCAATACGTCGCGTCGTTACAAACTCTTGGGGCTGCACAAAGCTATAATACCCTGGCAACATAGTTGTGTAGGTTATAAAAATCGACCCTTACTAGTAAATGTTCAGAATTTGTTTTAAAAAAATCTAGGCATATTGGTAGACCTTTAAAATATTTTTAAAAAGTCTACGCTTGTTGATAGCCTTCCAGTTTTGATGGGTATTGAAATTTTTTTAATTTTTAATTTTTAGGCCTTAACAAATATTTTTTGTATTGATAGCCTTTCAAATAATATTTTAAAACAATATACGATTATTGCGGTATTAACAAATATTTGTAAAAAAATCTATGAATAGTGGAAGGCCTTAAAAAATTATATATAAAAAAATTTACGCATTTTGATAGGTTTTGAAAAATATATTAAAAAAAATCTACACTAATTTATATATCTTTATTTTAAACTAAACTTAATGCCTTGACTACATGGGATAACTCACGAACACATTTCATTTCAATAAAATTATTTTGTGGCTCAATAGGAGACGTTCATGAGGGTGTATGATTCATGGAGTACATCATACGCCCCATATTACTAGAGCTCTAAATAAACTTTAAACAAAGTCGAACAAATAGATCTACCCCTTTATAACATTCCCATAATATAATTGTAGATACCAACAATTTGTATTAAAAAAATAATAAATTATGTGAAAGGGAGCGTATGATTCATGTCGTACTTTATACGTCCAGGTGTGCAACTTATCATTCGTATCTGAAATACTGACCAAATGATTGATCAGCGGATACTTTTTCGTACCATATTATATTTTTAAAGAGTACAAGCAAATAACATGTGTCCAATAGGAGACGAGGTCGTATGACTCATTGAGGACATCATACGTCCCATAGTAGTTGAGTTCTAAACTAAATTTTTGAGTTTGAAATTAATTTCGAAATACATAGACATGTTATGTATATTAATTTGGATTAAAACATAAATTATATAAAAGGAAGCGCATGATTCATGTCACACAATATACGCCCAGGTGTACATGTAACAATTTCTATCTGCAGCGTATGATTGATGTCAGCACTCATACGCTCCAGAAACATAATTACAAAATATCCCATAAAACTTTAAAAGTTTTCATTTATTTTATTACTTTATATTGTGATGCTGATACTGATATCTCCAATCTTTTCTACTTTCAGCTTCATCCACTCACAGCCAACCAAGCAGGTAAATATAGTTATATACCCTTTGAAATAATACAAATATTTGTATACCACCAAAAAAAGTTGCAATGAGTATGATGTTCACAAAGCTAATAAAGTTTTTGGCCGGAATACCGGTTACACATAAAAGTGTAAAGCTAGGCTAAGGGGGTTCTATAAAACAAAAGTTGTAAAACACACACACTCACCCATACATACATTGAAGGAAAATTCAAAATGTATTTTATTGAAACATTGTTTGTCCAGCACCGACCATGGTCAGACATGAAATTTAATATCAACATCAACTTTTTATTTGATTTTCTTAAATGATCCCTATCATCAACGGACAATGACCACAAAATAAAGGATTTTTCCAGCAAACATAGCTACATACATATATTTTGTGACTTTACTCTTTAGAAATGAAATTTTCGTACTCTTTGTACCAAAAAAAAAATGTCAAAATCTTTTGACAAACACATACATAAATATACGGATGTGTAGCTCAGTAGAAAAGCAACACTCTGTTTCTGTTCTGTGAAGATGAGGAGAAAACATTACTGAAAGAAATCATCCTGAAAATGTTTTATGGACCCCCTCTTGGCCACATAGATCTCATGTTTGTGATAAAAATTGGTCGTAATAATGAAAATGACAGTGTTACACCAACCAACATCCGTAGAGGAAGTTCCTTTTTGAAGAAGAAGCCAAAGACAAGCCAATCAAGCAACCAGTCAAAATAATAAATTGTTATTATTAATAATAACAAAAACAGGGAAGTGAAGAAGGGGGCAGGGAGAGAGAGAGGGAATGGGGTAATTGTTACTACTTCATAGCTTATAATATCACAATTTATTTTGTGATTTATAGAATACCATGACAAAGAGACTGTGATAATGGCGACAAATTGAGTCAAGGAAATCTGAAATAGGGACAGAATTTTTTAAATGGATTGTTAGATCAATAGGGGTGAATTAATATATATATATATATATATATTATGGTGTATCAAGGCAAAAGAAGTAGATTTTTTTAAAAAAATCCCTAGAAGAACTCGCCTACGTAGGCGTAGAAGTTTTAAAATTATTTTTGAAAATCTATAATAGGCTTAGAGTTTCACCAATATTTTTTTCAATATATTTCTATGAGAGCAGATTTTTTTTGTTAAGTTCTATCAATAAACATCGATATTTGTTAAGAATATTTTTCAGGGTCTATTAAATGTTTTTTTTAAGAAAATGTTAGTCCATGTCTATGACCCTACATAAATTTCGTCTCTGCACTTTCAATATCTAGTAATATTTCACTGAACCCATGCATTGTTTTTATCCATACGTTTTTATCTTTAGTAAAGTGTAAAAATTTTACTTTTCAAAATTATTTCCTTTATAAGATTACCTGAAGCGTATGCGTAATGTCAACACTTATCCGCTCTATCGATATAATTATAAAACATCCCATAAAACTGTAATATCTCTCATTTATTCCTTAGAAGACCAGTCCAATTTTTTTTAATATTTTTAGAGGACTAACAATAGCATAATTTGTCATAAATATTTTTCAAGGCCTATTAATAACTTAGACTTAAAAAAAATATGTTAATGGAATCTCATAGAAGTAGATTTTCGACAATTTTTTTAAAATATTTTTAAGGCATATAACAACGTATATTTCTTAAAATTATTTTATGAAGACCTACAATAAAGCATAATATTTTTATACCCTACACAACTATGTTGTCAGGGTATTATAGCTTTGTGCAGCCCCAAAAGTTTGTAACGCCGCGAAATATTGGTCCTAGACCCACCTTTAAGTATACCGATCGTCAAATCTCGACTAGCTGAGTCGATCTAGACATGTGTGTCCGTCCGTCCGTCTGTCCATTATAATTTGTAAACACGATACAGGCCACAGTTATGGACCAATCTTCACGAAATTTTGCATGTAGGATGGGTTCTGACCAATGAAGACCCCTATTGTTTTTGGTAAAGATCGGTTAATATCTAGGGGGTGAAATGGACCAAATACTTAAATTTTGTCGATTTTTCTAGTCGCTCTAGAGGCCGCAATTATGGCCCAAGCATCGCAAGTTTTTACATATATAATTGGTCAATATTTTGCGGGTCCAATGGACCCTGACTTTTGTGTGAAAAATTTTTATTCTATATTTATATTACTCCTGAAGGACAGGGACCCTAGATGCTGATAGTACAACCAAGAGGAGCGGTTAACCTTTAAATCGATACCAATTTTATTGTCGTATGTACTCGGATGTGGGAGTTACACTTAAATATATACAGGTGCTTACGTATTCAGATATTATTTAGTAACCCATTACCACACTGTAAGGCGGAAATATAGCGCTGATCGCTTTTACAGTTTCCACGAGGTTCCGGTTATGGTCAGGGACAACGCCTATAATTTGCGGTAATGATCAGATAATAGTTTTGGGATGAAGTGGACCGAAACTTATTTTTATTGTGTTTTTCCAAGTCGATCTATATGCCACAATTATAAGCCGAATATTACACTGGAAAAATAATCTGGCCAAGTAATTTGATGGGCTTTTCAGTGGGTCAAGTCAGCCAAGACCTTTCTGTGTAAAATGAAAAAAATTGGTTATTATGCTATAAAACATAATTCGAAATAGATGTCTTGGCAAGAAATAGGAGCTATTGACCTCTAATCGGTTAAGATGGTGCAAAAATAGCGAAATATTGCCCATTCATGGAATATAGATCTGCAGAAAGTTAGAGTTCCGTGGTAGTTGTGTAGGGTATTATATGGTTACGATTATACTGCTCCGCTCACTGGTTTTAATATGTAAAAGTCTATCAGATTTTTCAGGATGATTTTTTAAGGACTTTAAGACAGCAAGATAAAAAAAGAGGCGAGAAGAGAAGATCGTGATAATTCCATTTGAATATATTTTCCTCCTCCATGGTACATCAGGTCGTATGAGTTGAGACAGCAATCATACGCACACCATATCAAAATATCTCAATGTTTATGATTTACGAAGTTCTGGCCCTAACGCTAGGGTTTAAATTAAAGTTATTTTATATTTTTTCGTACTTGGTGTAAACTAATATACTTCGAATTTAGAAAATACTTCAAAAAATCTTTTAAGAAATAAGAGTTTAAAGCAACTCATGAGCAGAGCTGGTATGGCTTCATCCGAAACAACAAGATTTACAAGATTAACTTTTTACTCCTTGTTTAGGAATTGCTTTCAGCTTATGATCTGAGTGCATCAACCTGGGCAAGCTAGGATAATGATCTTAAACCTTCAGTGTTCGTTAAACGAATTAGAGTCGGAGAGACCGGACTCGGAGTGTGGCGATTTTATTGAAATTAGACTGAATTTAGGTACTACTTATGAGAAGCAAGATTCTTCTCTAGTATTGGTTGTATAAGAATGTAGTGCTATTTACAAAATATTTACCGTTAATTTTAAATGCTTAAAAAAGAATTTCATTTTAATATTTAAATGATGTGTTTATACTATATCAAATAAAATTTGAATAAAATTAGAGTTGATCCGCTTCAAGTTGAATTTTTAAAAAATAATTTTTAAAGACCAATCATGACCAAAGCCTAAGTAATTTTATAAAGGTCTATAAGATTTTTTAAGAAAGTTTTTTAAGATAAAAAGAAATAGAAGGAGGGAGAAGTTCGAGTATATCCCATTTGAATTCATTTTCCAAAGGTATATCAGGGCGTATTTTAACAATATGTTAAAATCTTCAAATTGAGGTACTTCAATGTTCTGGTTCATTTTCCGAAGTTATATCAGGGCGTATGAGTTGTGACAGCAATCATACGCACACCCCTCGACAATATGTTGAAGTCTGCAAATTTAAGTACTTCAATGTTCTGGTTAACATTTCGATTTAAATTAAAGTAATTTAATATTTCTTCACACTTTGTGTAAACAAATACATTCAGATTTGATAAAGTATCAAAAGAAAAAATATGTTTTATTCCACAAATCGTTACAAAAAACCTTTGTTCAGCACAAATCCTTTCTCCAAAACATGCACATTGCCATGGAACACAATGCCAAAAACAACTGTGTAAAAGGATTACTTCAACAGTTTGTTAACAAAAACGAAAAAAATATTGTCCCAAATCAAAGCAAAACGCATTCAAGCATTTAAAATATAAGAGACTTATATATAAACAAATATGTTCCGCATTAAACAGGAAACAGGGAAAGAGATTTAAAAGTTTGTTTTAAAAGAATCTGTGTTACTGTCATATCCTCTCGTTTTGTTATTTCTGTGTCATTTAAATTGAAACCCAGTTTTGTTGTTTATTCATAACTTATAAAAAAAAAACGAAACGAAAAGTTTTTTATCGAACGACAATAATAACCAAGCATGACCAAAGCCTAAGGCCAAAAAGATATTGCTTGCTTTGCAAAGTAACACAAGCACGAAATATTGACAATAAATAAATATTCCGACCGAAAAAAATGAAATATGAGACAAAGGGAAATGTTTCTTGATAATTACATGAATTTCTTTTTGGAGGATGCCCGTAAAAATGTAATAATTCTTCACCATAATTATGCCGTAATAACTTTGTTTTTAATGGTCACACATTATTGCTAGTTAATTACCTTTCTAACAGCCATTGAAGCGGGTGGTAATGGGTGAATGAAAACAATACCGAATAAATAATAAATTCGATGTGTTATAAAAAAACGTTCAACATTTATGTGTAAATTATGATAATATTCCATGGAACTTAATATTCAATAATAAATATTTATTAGGTGGCCAAATTGTACATATAAATGTTTTAATATGTATGTTAGAGCAACCAACCATCCATCACAACACCATAACTTTCCGATTGGCAAAATCGCTCTCTCACTCTTTCAGTAGCCCATAAAAAAATCACATATATCCTGAATTAGCTCATATTGAGTTCTATTGTGGGAGCGCAAAAGATGTTAATTTCGAAATAAAAATGTTTATAGTAAAACATTAAAATAAATACGACGAAGGATATTAATGCATAAACATCATGTGTTTTTATGCACATATTTATAATATGGTACTCCAGGGTGTATGAGTTGTGGCATCAATTATACGCAACCATTTCCATTGGAATTGAAATGCAGGTTGAAGGTTGTAAATGATTGAAGTGGGAAGATTTGGAATGGAAAAACAAATAATTTATGGAGGAAAATTTTAGATCTTTATTCTTATAAAGTTCTAAAATTCGAAACACACAAACAGATGAAGTTCTCGGAATATTTATATATCAAATATTATGTAAAAAAGATCCCACTACAAAAAAAAAATTAATTTAGAAAATTATTTGGCAGATAATGCAATTTTTTTAAAGCCTTTTCATTCTGTTGTATGGCATTACAAATGTAAAATCCCCTCTCACCCTATTAAAAACGAAAGGCATTTTAAATCAAATTCAATTAATTTTAATTTAAATTCTTTCCAAACCCAAGTTCAAACCACATTCTTAATGGGGGGAACTAACACAATTTCAATATGCCACACGTTTCCTCACTCACAACCTTCTTACAAACTACTACTACAAGTACAAGTTATTTGTGGCTTTTATTGTAAAAATTTCTTTAAGATTAGTTTTTCCCCCATTATATTCCATAACATCACGGAGTAGATGTCGCCGTCTTTTTTGTAGCATCACCGCCTCTACACGGCTACTTACTTTGATTCGTTGTTAAGCAATCATCAAATGTTGATTTTTTTTTCCTCGACGATTTTCTTATTTGATGTGGCTGCCAAGGCACACAGAGAGAATTAAAAAAGGACAACTACAGACAGACTGACAACCAAGAAAATAAATGGAAAAACAAAAGAAAGTGAAACAAAACGGATATAAGACACCATAAACCTCATTTAAGGTTAAACAGCAATAACAAGTGCAACAACATGAATTGTAGACTTAATTATGATAAGTTGTTCTTGCTGTAGAATGCCAAAAGCTCAATATGTCTGTTCAACAAAAACGAGAGAATATGAAAATGAAATTTTGAAATTTAATTGAAATCTTTAAATGTTATTTGCTGCAGGATATTTAATGGGAAATATATGTTATGGAAATTTTTTGTTGGTGTAGTTATTGTTTAAAAAAAATAATTATAAATTATAAAAATGAATTTTGCTAAGGCTATTTGAGTTATAATAATTAATTAATTTTAATAATTATTAATATTTAAAAATATGTCGACAATTCCTTAGATTTTTCAATTTTGAAGCTAGTTTGAATAATTATGGTAAAGTCGTAGTAATGCAGTTATCTAATAATTTGAGTTATACGTGTATAGTCCCTCTGATATTCGCTAAATTTTAGGTAGTGATCAGGAATGCAGTTTAAATACATTTACAAAAACAAAACATATATATATATATATATATATATATATATTTACATATTTTTTTTATTGAACATCAGGGCGTATGTATAGTGACATCAATCATACGCATTCCATATCAAAATATTTTTTGTGAGTAGGAATTCAAAAATATTGTTCTATAATCTTAATATTAAAACCATCAGTTCCTTTGCCTTTTTAGTTTATGCCTTTAGTATGAATTTACTAGATTGGATAATATGGGGGCGTATGATATCTGACAGTACTTATACGCCACTCAATAAAAAGTATTTAAAATATATTTTTTCTTCCTTCGATTTGAACATAAATTTTTACAAATATTATAAGCTCCTCAATCTTGGACTCGCTCGGATCTCTCATGTGTCATGATTTTAAAGTATAATAAGGGTTCACATTTTGAGACAATTATTCTGTTCATATACATACAGAGGGACACCTAAAATGTTAGTCTCTTCCAGTTAAGATTTGATTTTTCATTTCTGTTGTTCTTGCTATGATTAAAAAAAAAATAATATAAAAATTTAAACATATTTCGAGAGATCCTCTGCGTTGTGTACCTTTCATGTTACATTTGTTAGTTTGTTGATTGTGTAATGCGGGACGTACGATATGTGTCAATACTTATACGCCACCTATTAAAGGGTATCAAACTTATTTTTTTTTAACATTTGATCTTCAAAATGACTGCTAATTTTAACTATAACAATAATAGATCCCTTTTTATACCCCACACAGCTACGTCAGCGTATTATAGCTTTGTGTCACCCCAAGAATTTGTGACGCCGTGAAGTATTGGTTCTAGACCTACTTTTTAGTATATCGGTAGTCATATCTCGGCTAGCTGAGTCGATCTTGACATGTGTGTCTGCCCATCCGTCTGTCCATTATAATTTGTAAACACGATACAGTTATGGATCAATCGTCACGAAATTTTGAATGTAAGACCGATTCTGGCCAATGTACAACCCTATTGTTTTTTATTAATGATTCTTTAATATTTAGGGAATCAAATGGACCAAAAACATTATATTTTTTTTATTAATTTCTCTTTCGAGATGAGCTACATGATCGGAGTTGCAATGAAAAGGAAAGCCCACCACTATGCGACGCGTTTCGCCGTTGGTTAAGCGGCTCATCAGGCATATTGGGTAATGTGGCTTACAAATGTCTTTACTTGATAAGTTGTATTTATGTCGACTATTGTTGCGAAATTGCATCTACGAATTAAATTCAACCGTGTCAAGGTTCGGACATTTGGCATCACACCAGAACATTCCCTTTCAGAGCAGATTTTTCTTGTAGTGACGGACGGACTATTTTTTCTTCAATGGTATGCAACCTTAGGAAGATTATTGTCTGTTTTTCTGCTCGCTCTAGAGGCTACAAATGTGACCGAAACACCACAATTTTGTACATGAATAAGAATATTTAATCAAAGAATAAGCATGATTGTTTTGGAGAAGATCGGTTAATTTTTAGCGGATCAAATGAACCAAGACTTTTGTGTGAAAAATTACAAATTTTGTGTTATAAGGGGTATATATTTACTCCTGAAAGACAAGGACACGAAAAGTTGATAGTTTATCCAAGAAGAGTGTTAGACCTTTAAATGAATACCAATTATATTGTTGTAGATTCTCGGTTGTGAGAGTTATACGTAAGTATTTATATGAGTCTGCCTATCAGAATAGATGTTTAGTATAAATATTACCACACCAGAGGACGTAAATGCGGCAGATGACATTTCAGGGATGAAATGGACCGAAAACATTTTTGCTTATTTTCTAGTCCATCTAAGCATCACAATTATAAGCCGAACATAAAAAAAAATCCATTGGGAAGCCGATCTGGCCAACTAATTCAAATGGCTGTCATGATAACGAACGGTCAATATGAACCGAAAATAATAAATTTTAACCATATGGAATATTTTTACGCAAAGAAAACATTTGGAAAATATGCCGTAGAGGAGATGTTGCCTTCTAATATGTCAAGAGACTGTAAATATCGCGAAATATTACCCAGGTTCGAAATATAGATCAGCAGAAAATTGGAGTTAGAGTAGTCCGAGCATACTGCTCCGCTCACTGCTTTAAATAAAACATTTCATTTTTATGCATAGTTAGGAAAATTTAGTATGGTGCGTATGATGTATGACATTACTTATACGTTACTTATTAAAATGTATAAATATTATATTTTAATGTGCCTGAAGTATTTCTTTATGAATATAAAAAATCCTCAATCGCTTGTTTTTATAATGTTTCCGATTTTTCAATCAGTTTTAATAGCTAAATTATATCGTTGCATTTTTTAGCAATTATACCAGTCTTATACATACTCCGATATATTTCTCTTTTTTACAGTTCCAGTTAAGTTCGGTTTTTTTACATCTGTCCCTTCAAACAGAGAATATAAAAATGAATTTTAAATTTAAGTGTTAGTTTGCTTGATTGGGTAGTGTGGGGCGTATTATATATGACAGTACTTATATTAAATATTTTTTTTAATCTTCGACCTAGAAATTGATTACTAATTTGTATCAATATTATAAATTCCGCAATTTGTTGTCTCAGTATAGTTTTCGATTTTACAATTAACTCTAAGGTTCCATATCTGAGAAAAGTATTCCTTTCATATGTATACTTAGGGACATTTAATAGAGTGCGTATGATATATTACAGTACGTATACGTGACTTATGAAAGTGTCTTAAATTTATGGTTTAATCTACCTTTGATCTGGAAACTAATTCGAAATTTTTCATTAATATTACAAACGCTAATACATACTTCTTATTTTACAATTGATTCAAATAATAACAGTTTGCATTTTGAGATATTAAATATTTTTGACATTTTTAGTTTAGTTCTGATTTTCATACAGCTCTATTAAAAAGTGGATATGAAAAATATCAATTATTTAAATTATTATTTCCATAAATTCTTAATATTATAGAAAGAAAAACAAATAAAATTGCAAAATTTTAAATATTTTATGCTGCAGGATATTTAATGGAAAATATATGTTAAATGAATATTTTTTCCCTTTAACTAAATTTCTGTAAAATTAGTTATTAGTTAGCTAACAAAAAAAATATATATATATAATTATGTGAGTTTGTGATTTCACATCTCTGTAAAGAGCTCCATATGTGTATTAGAGCATTGTTGCGGTTGGGTTCTCAACAATTTTTAATTGTATTAGTAATTAGCTGAGTATTTTATGTTGTTTATTATGAAAGTTAATCTCTTTATTTTTATTTATTTATTTTTTTTTGTAATTTAAAAATAATTAAAGTTCTTTTTTAATAAACAGCATTATTAATAAATTATGTATATATTAAATATGTAATTAGGATACAATTTAATGACTTTGTAATACATAGACACATTGTTGTATTGTAATTTCAATTACATTGTCAATGTATTGTGCTATGTAAATTATGAGCATAATGGAAAGGGATGCATTAATAAAAACATAAGGTCCTAAGTTCAGCTGTATGTTTTTTTTACATTGAGTAAAACTTAATTTATTTATAATATTGAAAAACCGAAGAGATCAAAATATGGGCTACTAGGTTTAGTAGCTGAATTTATTATAATATTCTTCAAAAAATGAAGAATATAGTGAATTTGTTATTTCATGTTCAGCGTTAAATTTTGTGTAAGGACAGATCTGCTCAATTGGTATTTTAACCAACAAAATTCTAACCTCATGACATTAAGAATTTGGAGGACTCTTCTCGCTCACACGCATTTTTTAAATCATTAGATGACAAAAGAATAACTTCATAATAAAGACCTAAATAAAATCTTTGTACGGAACTAATTTGTCTGTTACTTCTGTTGGTGAATTGGGGCGTATGCTGGTTGTCAGTGATTATACGCCATTACTATAAGAATTATAGGAATGTCTGATCTGTACTTTTTATACCCTACACAACTATGTTGTCAGGGTATTATAGATTTGTGCAGCCCCAAGAGTTTGAAACGCCGCGAAATATTGGTCCTAGACACACCTTTAAGTATACCGATCGTCATATCTCGACTAGCTGAGTCGATCTAGAGATGTGTGTCCGTCCGTCTGTACATTATATTTTGTAAACACGATACAAGCCACATTTATGGACCAATCTTCACGAAATTTTGCATGTAGGATGGGTTCGGCCTAATGAAGACCCCTATTGGAAAGATCGGATAATATTTAGGGGATGAAATGGACCAATTACTTAATTTTTGTCGGTTTTTCTGGTCGCTCCAGAGGCCGCAATTATGGACTAAACATCTCGAATTTTTACATGGAGAAGGAGATTGGGCCAAAGAATAAGCATACGTGTTTTGATAGATTGGTCAATATTTAGCGGGTCAAATGGACCCTGACTTTTGTGTGAAAAATTACAAAATTTGTATTCTATGGCGTATATATTTACTCCTGAAGGACATAGGCCTGAGAAGTTGATAGTATATCCAAGAGGGGTGGTTGGCCTTTAAATTAATACCAATTATATTGTTGTATGTGTTCGGATGTGGGAGTTACACTTAAATATTCACAGGTATCTCCGTATTCGTATATTATTTAGTAACACATTATCACTCTAGAGAGCGGAACTATAGCGCCGATCGATTTGAAATGTTCCATGAGGTTAAAGTTATGGTCAAGGACAACGGCAATAATTTTCGGTGATGATCAGATAATAATTTTGGGATGAATTGGACCGAAAACTTAATTTTTTGTGTTATTTTCGAGTCGATCTATAGACCACAAATGAAAGCCGAACATCACAACACAACCCACAGTGAACGGAATCTGTACAATAGCTGTACTAAATACTCGTAATATTCGGAAAATATGTGAGTGTGAGGAAGAGGTGTTGTTTACCTCTAATCGGGAAAGAGGGTGCAAATATCACGAAATATTGCCCAGACTCGGAATAAACATTCGCAGAAAATTTGAGTTCCGTGGTAGTTGTGTAGGGTATCGTATGGTCGGCCCCGTGCGACTATACTGCTCCGCTCACTGGTTTAAACAATATATGCATAACAAATTAAACCTTTACAATAACCTTAACAAAATCTTATGATATTTGAAACACCTAAACCCTAAGAAATCATGCCGTTCATTTTGACTTATTTGTAATTCATTGTGTGATGTGGGGCGTATGAAAGATGACAATGATTATACGCTACCGCTAGAGATATATCTATTTAGTGACGCTTTTCACCGCTGATAATATGGTTTAGGTATATTGGGTCATCTTGTTTCTATAAAGGTCGTTACTTCACAATTTATTTCAAAGATATAGCGAAAATGCATCTGCAAATTATATAAAACGTATTAAGGTTCGACTTTAGCAATCACATGACATTTCTATTTTTCAGACTGTTTTTTCGTGCCTCGTGTGGCTAGTGGCACAATCTTGAATGAAAATGTCATAGAGATAAATACCATCCTACTTCGACTCATAAAACATTATTTATCTCCCCATTAATCAAACCTAATCTTCGAAAAGTAAGGTCCATTGAACCCGCCAGACCAAAATCAACAATAACTCTTGCATATCTCGAACCCAATATGCGACAATTTCGTTTGCTGACATCATTTCTGAGCAATGATCGGATAACCATATGGAAATCGATTTCTCGTCCTTGGAGACTCTTTCTTATATCTTATTAGCGTAATTTTTGCAGAATATTTGGACGTCAAAAAATGGCACAAAATAGCAATAGGGAACATTTTACAAAAAAAGCTTCATAACAATTGAGATGTTATTAAAAAACGATCTGAAATAGCCGGGTTGTAGGGGTTGTCAGCATTTCGGCAGCAGTCTTTTAAGAATTTGTGCTTCAGGAAACAGTTTTGTATATCAAATAAATACGATGACAGTTAAATGAATAGGATCGATTTTTTAAAACAATATTTCGATACTAAAAATCCCTAAAACTAAACCACTGTATATTAATTTTATTTCGTTACTTACCTTACTGAACTATTCTGCATTCCATCCATTCTTCCATCTACACACATTCTGCTAACGAAGCAAAAAAACAAAATACGAAACACAAAATCTGAAAAAGAGAATTTTAAATTGTTATGGATATGATGGTATTTAAATAGACATTGCTTTGTAGTAAATGTATACATATACATACATGTATGCATGTATGTAACAAAAACTAAGTGAGTGGCTGTTTTCACTAGGAGAACAAGAGTGAGATTTACTCTTCTTCTACATTCAATGTTTTTTTACTGTGTCCCAATGTACAACTATATCAATTGTAGAATACTTGGTGTACACATGCATGTGTGTAAATGTTTGTGTCCAAACAGCCATGTATTTTTATGTGTAAGTTGTTATCAAAGCGTGTGAGCAATTTAAAAATTATGATGTGTAATTAAGCAAATTGCACCAAAAACAAACAAACAATCGCACATGTGGGGACAGCCGTACGTACTCAGCTATGCAAACTAAACATAGTTGTGATAGCCGTGGCAAACAATTGCAAGGTTCGTTTTTTTCCTGCTTTTTTTGTCACATAGAATTTCCAAATATTAAATGAGTAGTAAATGTGAGAAGAGGGAGAGAGGAGAGGACGGCATTTAGGAGGATATTACGTGCAACGCGATAATGTATGAGCTGCTAGTTGAAAAGTTAAATTATGATAATTCGTATAAGAGAAGATTCGTGAGAGATGAGAAGAGAACGGAATTAAAAAGGAGGGTCACTTTGCAGAAATATTGGAAGAGTCTAACAATGTTAGACGAAGATAAATTCTATGTTCTTTTGTATTTATATTCCGATTTGGAACTTATGAAATTTATTAAAAAATGTATAAAAATTTTAAATGTCCTACTATCGTGAAATTCTATAATTTCGTACCTCATTGATTATTACAATGACAATGGTTGGTTTTCAATAATCACCTTAAAGTTCAACACAATTTAAACATACCGCGAACAATTTGTCGAAGGCCCAATCCGAATAAGCACTACGATCTTATGTTAGATATTTTGCGGTCATTGAGATATGTCTTTATCAAAGTGGTTGTAAATTTGACAATTCAGATTCTTAATTTGTAAAAGTCAAAAATGTCATGTGGTAAATAAGAATGTAATATTTCGGAATCCGTCTAACCAATTTAAAATCATGCATAGGTTTTATAATAGCCTGCACTTAATGATTACATTCCCTTTATAAATATATCATCTATTTTTTTAGTATTTTGTAGGTTTAAACCACATTTAGGAACCGACGGGACTATGAATTGGAATTTTCGATTCTAGGAGCGTCCATAAGTTCTGCGCATAATGTCCCTGCTTTGTCCAATTTTAGGCATTTTTATTGCCCTACCCGTATTTTTTAACCGAACAGGTAGTTACTTGGCCGGGAAGGTTTGAATAAAGGTTATTATTTAACGATATTATCTGTATTAGACATTTTGATAGTCCATTACGAATTACCTAACCGAATACATTGCAATAATCGATTCCGTATTCTTGGAGGGTAAGGAACATCTTCTCTGAACATGTTCAGGATTGATCCATTTTTTTCCCACACGAGTTACGATATCTTGAAGGTTTTAATTGAATTTTTCAAACGAAGAATCTGTAAACTTGAATCCCCAGTTCTCCTTAGAGGAAATTTTTAATACGGTTCCTTGTATGCAGTGAACTTCCTCTTATAGGGGTCCTAGCATACTTTAAGTATTTTGATTGATCTAATGTTGGCATTTTAGAGGACAAAATATCTATTGGAAGAAAATGTTGAATATAGGTCCATATTTTAAAATTTCTCTCGTAAAAGGTATTTGAAAAATCCATTTCATTGTGAAGGGTATGAAAGATTCGTATCGACCAATGCCGAAGGTTGTTATAATTTTTTTTTTCTTTATATTATATTTTTATTTTTCACTATTTAGATTACGTTGTGTAAAAAATCGAAATCCACCTGAATCAGAAATGAAAATAATCAACTACAATCTGCAAATGACAGACCTTTCAATTGCTTCAGCATTGTTTTTTAAAATGTAATTTTTTTGTATATTGCAATTCGGCATTGTGGTTGGTCTGGCCTTCACTAACAAGAAAATTCTTGAGCAGATATCCTAGAGTTTAATAATGGGCCACTGACCTTCTTTTTTACAATGTTCTTATAGCAAAATTGGAAAATATACTTTTTGAATCAGATTGTAATAACTGATTATGTATTTTGAATGTCTGAACTAAAGCTCAATCGTCTGGAGATCTTATTATCAAAGACCTGGAGCTCTTCTTTTCGAAGATCTGAATCTCTTCTTAGCGAACAACTGGATGTCTTCTTATAGATGAGCTTCTTATCAATTGTACGAGGTTTCTTCTTCTGTGTACAAGGTTTTTTCTGTATAGTCTTATTAAGAAGCTCTTCTTATTGAATAATCTGAATCTCTTCTTAGCGAACAACTAGAGGTCTTCTTATAGATGAGCTTCTTATCGAGTGTACGAGGTTTCTTCTTCTGTGTACAAGGTTTTTTCAAAGTGTACCGATTTTCGACTCAGCTGATTATGAATTTTGAATATCTGACCTAAAGCTCAATCGTCTGGAAGTCTTCATATCGAAATCTCGAGGTCTTCTTAAAAACTTGTTATCGAAAACCAGAAGCTCTTCTTATCCAAGACCAGGACCTCTTGTTACCTCTGATTATGAATTTTGAAAGTCTGACCTAAAGCTCAACCTATCTTCCTATCGAAATCTCGAAGTGTATCGGAAAAACTTGTTATCGAAAACCAGAAGCTCTTCTTATCCAAGACCAGTGGGCCTATTCTGTAACTTTAAACAACATTCGACATTGTTTAAATTTCTTTTGTTATTGTAAAAACAATAAAACAAATGAAATTGTTGTAAGATAAACAATATCGAATGTTAAAAAGACCTTGAAGTCTTATAGCAGATCTAGAGGTCCATCAGATCCATTTTTATATTTGATATGAAATTCGCTTCCACTTGAAGAGGAGACTTTTCGGTTATATCCTGCTGATCCCTCTACTAGAATGGGTTAAAATTTTGAAAATCTTGCCAATCACATATGCATTTTGACCGTCTTCTCTTTTATTCCGAACATATAATTAGGGCTACTATCCAGTGGTTATATGAGCCGTACGTACCATATTAATTATGTTAAAAAAACTTCATGTCTATATTTTATTTTGTAAAAACTTAATCAAAATTTTTTAAGTTTATATTTTGTTTAAGGTTATAGTAGTCCCGGTCCACGCTAAAGTTATTCCATCGGGTTCCTCACTTGACCATTTGTTATACCCTACACAACTATGTTGTCAGGGTATTATAGCTTTGTGCAGCCCCAAAAGTTTGTAACGCCGCGAAATATTGGTCCTAGACCCACCTTTAAGTATACCGATCGTCATATCTCGACTAGCTGAGTCGATCTAGACATGTGTGTCCGTCCGTATTTTGTAAACACGATACAGGCCACAGTTATGAATCAATCTTCACTATTTTTTTTATTGTTTTTGGAAAAGATCGGTTAATATTTAGGGGATGAAATGGACCAAAAACTTTATTTTTGTCGGTTTTTCTGGTCGCTCCAGAGGCAGCAATGATGGCCCAAACGCATGGAAAAGGGGATCGGGCCAAAGAATAAGCATGCCTATTTTGATAAAGATTGGTCAATATTTAGCGGGTCAAATGGACCCACACTTTTGTGTGGAAAATGACAAAATTTGTATTCTATGGCGTATATATTTACTCCTGAAGGACATATACCCGAGAATTTGATAGTATATCCAAGAGGAGTGATTTACCTTTACATTGATGCCAATTGCATTGTCGTGTGTACTCGGATGTGGGAACTACACTTAAATATTTACAGTTCCTTACGTATTCATATATTATTTAGTAATGCATTACCACACTAGAGGGCGGACATATATCGCGGATCGCTTTGAAATTTTCCATGAGGATCCAGGTATGGTCATGGGCAATGCCTATAATTTTCGGTGATGATCAGATAATATTTGGATGTAGTGACCCGAAAACTTAATTTTTTGTGTTTTTTTATGAGTCGATTTATAGGCCGCTATTGAAAGCCGGACATCACAACACAACCCACGGTGAAGGGGATCTTGACAAGTAATTAGAAGAGCTGTACTGAAAATCTAATTTTCTATGGTTCGATATTCTGAGCTTGGGCTCTTGACCGACTACACGTCTACAAATATTAGTAATATTTGTAGACGTGTAGTCGGTCAAGGGGGTACAAATATCGCTAAATATTGCCCAAGCTCAGAATATCGAACCATAGAAAATTAGATTTTCGTGGAAGTTGTGTTGGGTATCATATGGTCGGCCCCGTTCGACTATACTGCTCCGCTCAGTGGTTTTAAATTAATGTAGTGTGAACCTCGATCTAAGGACGCTTAATTTCATTATTTAATGTAAAGACCCTCTAGATTTCAATTCTCTCAGTGTAACATATTCCTATCCTATCCCTGTCGATCCCTTCACTATCGTTTTCACTATATCTGGAATGTCCCATATCAGCTAATAATGTAAATATACATTTAGTTTTGGTAAATAATTTACAGTGATGGTCGTGGTGTTGGTGATGTGCATAAAAACCACACTAATACTAATGCAAAGCAACGAAACGAAACGCATAAAATTATGCTATTAAAAACTTATGAGATCAATGGGATTAAGGGAAAATGAGTAAATGGGGGGACAATGGCAAAAATAGTAATAGAACCAAAGAGAGAACGAAAGTATGAGAACAAATTAAAATCGAAATTGTTTAACATTAATTTTTTTCTGTATAAATATAATTAAAATCTAAACACACACACTAACGCACAAAAACAAACAAAATACTCTCATGGTCTACATAAAAATAAAAACGGACACATACAAAAACATTACGAAAATACTTAACTTAATTTCATATGCAAAACCAGAAAAAACAATTTAATTGAATTCTATTGTTGTTTGGTTGAGTGTGCGTAAGTGTGTGTGTGTGTATAGCTTTTGTAATTTTCTAAACAAACAATTAGCCAAGCAACCATAAGTGTCATAAATGTCCGACACAAAAATCCTTGTAGTTTTTTTTCTGTCTTGAATATTTAAATAGTAAATTTATACATCTTAAATTTAAAAACAAAACAATTTGAATAAAAAAAAAAAAAATCCTGGCACTGTGAAAAAATCAAGTAATTTATCAAAAATTTATATTTGAATTTTGGTTTTTGTTCTTTAAATTTTATATTGATTTCATTTCCCATAATTTTTCTTCTTCTTCTGTGCAATGTTTTGATTTCCCTTCAAGAACCTTGATTTTTTTCATTGAAACTAATTTCCGAGACAACCTTTAAGTGAGCAATTTTTTGCTGCTGTTTCTTCTTCTTCATCATCCTCGTTTAAGATTGCCATTTTTGAAAAAAAAAACAGAAATGTTGAACCTGGAAAAGCACAGCAACAAGAAAAAAAACTGTTACATTCAAGAAAACCATGTTGTTTATTTTCTAGGTCTCTGCCATTGCCTCGGTAGTGGTAGTGCCTGGTAGTAGTAGTTGTGTGTGTATGTGTGTTACCATTTTGTTTGCATTGCATTTTCCTAGAAAAAAAAGTGAGGTGTAAATATGTCCTTTTGTTTGCTCTTAGACAACATACAAAAAGAACTAGAATGGCAACCGAACAAAATCCACTCACTCGCTCACTGTTGACGCTGTATGCTGCGTTCTTCCCCATTGTGTACTACACACACCCACGAAGGATATGTTACAAATCCCTTGAGATATTTCAGACTAACGGTGCATTATTGAAAGGTTATGGGGGTGGGAGAGCAACTGTTGTTTGTTTTTCTGTTAAATTGAAATTTTAAGAACAGTTAAAAATCCAAAAATAGATGGCAGACATATTGATATTAATTTTACAGAACTTGTGTGTAGCAATCTGCCCGAAACAGGTTTTATGAAATTAAGATTTTTTCCATGATTACATCCCTCCTGAATTTCCGTAAATAGCTGCATTAAAGGTTTACTGTACAACACTACAATTTTAGGAGCCCTTGAGAATTGAAAACCAAAAACCTCTGTGCATAAAAGGCCCTCAATGTATGAAGGGTTATAATTTAATAAAGTCAATAGGTGCATATTTAATTTTACGATTACTCAACAATCCAAATGATAGCTAAAATTTTGAATATCGATTTGAAAATATCTCTTGGACTCTTAGTATTTTTAAAATATGCATAGAGGGAATAAGCCTCTGAAAATCCCAAATGCCAAATAAAACGACCACATCAGTTCGAAAATATTCCAAACTTTTACAGAGAACGTCATTTAACTGAATCCCCCCAAAATGTACAATTGCAGCTACAAAGGTTAAAAAATCAGGACTAAGTCCGTCAAAATGCCTAAATGGCCTGTAATCTTAATAGAAAGGCTTTGAAAAACATGGGCTCATAATGAACACTTTCAGACAGAAGGTATTTTATTCTTGAGAAAACCAAATTACAGCTACTAAAGTCGGAAATTAGTATAGGGCACATCAAATACCAACATGGAGGCTGGTCCTATATTGAAAATTTTCTAGAGACAATGTCGTTCATTCTTCGAGAACCCAAAATGGCAAATTACAGGCATATATGCTGAACCATGCGATTATGACATTAAAAACACCATAAATACTGCGAAACGTTCTTATGGGGAACATTTTGAACCCAATATTGCCGAAATTCGTAATTGTTTCTAGAGACAACATCGTTCATTCTTCGAGAACCCAAAATGGCAAATTACAGGAACATGTTGGACCCAATATGGCCTAAACTCATATTTGTTATTCTGCTGAAAAATACTCCATCAAAAATTAAAGCTAATTTCAATTCATATGTATACGACAGCTTATTATCTTTTTTCTGTATATCATTGCGTATAAGTGTTGTCGTTACTTATACGCCTACAAACAATAGAAGAAGGTACACCTTTATAAAATGGTTTTCAATCGGAAATTTTATGTTAATCGAAAGTCCATCCGAAGCTCAGTATGTATAAGTGTTGTTATGTATACGTGTTGCAGCTACTCATACGCATACTTACAATAAAAGAATGTTAACCCATAGAAAATACCGTTCTATACATAGCAGAAGGTATGCTAAAATAATAAATCCATAGAAACGAAAATATCTATGTATTATACTCCTGCATACCGAAGACCTAGAAAATATATCGTCCTTCGAAGATTTTTTTTAGATTTTATCCCGCGAAATATCGAAATGTCATTGAAAAAAAAATATATAAAATATGCAAAAATCTGCATTTAAAATCCATTCGAATCTTAGTGAGTATACGTGCTATTGTTATGTATACGACAACATATTCCTTTTGTTCGGTGTCTCATTGCGTATGAGTGTTGTCGCTACTTATACGCACACTTATGTAGATGTAAACTCCTAGAAAACGACCTTATATACACAACAGAAATTAGTATATAACATGTCATTCGATTAGATTTCTTTAGATATCGTTGAACTTAATTGGACCTTCAGAGGAAGCTTCTTCTATAGAACACATTTCAGAGATTTTCTGGATTTAGAAGACCTTTTATTGGAGTTTAATCTGTGTGATATATATGTCGAAGGATGTCTTTTTCATATATGTTATATCTACACCTTATATGGTATTTCGATTTAAAAAAAAATTAAAAAAAATATATATAAATACTCCTAGAGAACTTTAATTTGAAGGGGGTTTTATTGAAAAAAATTATAGAATTCCCAATCCTTCCCATACCGAAGAGGTCTATTCCAGGGTTTTTTGTTATATTTTCTATACAGAAGGTCTTTCAAAGGCTTCTTGATATCGTATATTTAGAGGGCGTATTTGTAAAGAAAAGTTATACAGGACTTTATGAGAAAATTTGAGGTTTCTTCTGTCTATAGAACACATTTTCGGACCTATTAGATTATAAGACTAATGTAGACATCAGAATAACGTTTTCGGAAATCATTTAAGGGAACCCCCCCCCCCCTTCTCGATTTTAATTTTTCAAGATTTTCAATGGGCTGGTAAATCAATACCAATGCTTGTTAAGGTTTGTAACTTTGGACATATATATTTGAAGATTTAAAAAGGAAGAAAAATAATTTACAAAAAATTTTTGTTGTTGTTTTTTGTGATCAAAGAAAAGTCCTTATTTTTGATGGCGGGCATGATAACTCCTCACTGGAACATCGGAATCCGAAAATTCCAACGGTGTTAGAAAGAGTACATGTCTGGCTCTCGTATGAACTAGGATTATTGACATCGCTCTAAAATTAACAAAATGGCGTACCTTTGAAATAATATTTTTGGAAAATCGCCGAAAACCAAGTTAAAAAATAAGGAAGATCTTCACCGATTGGCTTTATCCTAGTTCATACGATAGCTATACACTCACAGAGAAACGTGTAAAAATTTGAAATCGATTGGGTTATTAGTTTTTGAGTTATCGTGCCCGCCATTCGCAAAAAAATGTTTAGAGAAAAACGCGTTTCAAGTTTGAGAAGCCTTCAGCCGTCACTTGATGCTGATACAATAAATCGGCTATATCTTCAAGAGTTCTTGAGATTTCTACTTGAAATTTTGTAGGGACATTCTTGAATTAGTTTAGATTGGAATTAAGTCAACAAAAATTTTGGCCCCGAGAATGGGGGGGGGGGTCCCCTTAAATGTTATTTGGACTAAATTCCCTCTTAAGTCGACAATATAATTTTTTATTTGAAATCTGGCATTTCTTTCGTCCCTATAAGAAATTTCGGGTCTGTTTGAGGACATACGGCTTCAGAAATCTTTTGATGTTTTTTTTTCATTCCGAGTTCTCCAGAGGTCTCATATATATCTACAGATGTACCCAAAGAAAAAATATTCTGTCTATGAAGAACCTTCGATAGGAATGAGACGTCTTATATCTAAAGAGCTACTTTTCGGGATATACGTGGAATAACTGAAATTTATCACAACTCAGTGGTTTACATTTATTTAGTTGGTCTTATTATTTCGATTCCAATTTTGGATTTCACGCAAAAAATCACCAGGAGTCCGACTTCAGTCAAGAATGACGAGCGTGGTCTAAATGTCTTAGCTCTCATATATAATTTGGACCGAGTTCATGTAAATTATGCATCAATGAAGTATAGTTTGTCCGATCAGCACTAAACTATGGATAAACGACAAAATTCAGTCAGCACATTTGTAAATCTATTTTAAATCGGTTCAGCTTTCCATATAGTTCCCCATGTAGTTTATTCGGCGCAATGAAAATGGTAGTAATCGATCGACATGAAATATGACCAACAAATTTACACCAAATGGTGTAATCTTATAATAGGCCAGGGATGACTATGATTATTTTCTGTAAATATATTTGATTTATTGGAAGCCCTTGAGGGATCATCAGACCCATTATCCAGCTCTCTCTCTCTATTTAATTGGCATTTAATCAACGTTTTCTGAAGCTTTATTTATACTACAAGAAAATGCATAATTTCCATCTCATTATGAGAAAATATTTATCACACATTTCCATTTTTACGATTTATAATTTCATTAGCAGAATTATCGTCGTTTTTATTTCCCGCCATTAAAATATTAACGTATGTCACTTAAAAGCAAAAAAAAACTATTTCAAATAGCTCATAATAGCTCAAACTATGATTTAATGTGGGCGTTCACACATAAATTTAATATCAGACTATTCTGGCATTTTCACACATCTATAAATGTGCAACGAGAAGCCTTTGCTTATATCCTTTTCAGGCAGCAAAGCTCATTTCATCGCAAAACTCAAAAAGGACATTATGAGCAATAAAATCGTGGGCATCAAGTTGGCATTAAACAACTGGGCAAATAAATGGAAAAATTTAATGTCACCAAAGAAATCCAAGCAAGAAATGATGATGATGAAGAAAAATCATCACTGTAATGAATGAATTGGAATGATGACATTTCTGATGATGTTGGTGGTTTTGAGGGCGAGGTGTTAATGAAGGCGAGATTTTTATTCTCACAGCGCATAAACGAATGCATGCCAAACACCATGACAGTCGATACAAAGTAAATGTGCAATGCACAAGGAAAACAATGCCACAAAGGTGAGGGAAAAATAAGAAGCCAACCAACCACTACCACAAATAAGATGAGAACAATTTTGGTTCGTTACAAAGTCAAAGTCAAAGGGGCCAGCCAAGTCATTATTGTGAACTTGAACTTAATGGGTGGGGGAGGCTTTAATAGCATAAAGTGTGGGCGGCATAGTCTTACAAATAAAGCAGTGAAATCATTTTTACTCAGAAGACATTAGAAACGAATGAATTAATTTTTTTAAATATTATTTTGTTTTTTATTTATTTAACTATATTCTAATTAGCCAAAATGTAAACATTACAACAAAAAATTTTCCTCCATAATCCAAAAAATACTGTAAACTAAATTTAGTAGCAAGGATTTTTTGAAAACATTTGTAGCTAAGCAGTTTCCTTGAGCTGCTGCACAGATTATTAAATTCGAACACATAAAAGTAGATAACAATGAACAACTAATTCCAGTTCCAGGTCGTCCTAGTCAGCATACAACTGCATTTGTCTGTGTGTGTGCATAGTTGTGTTCACATTTTCTTCGCAAATTGTTTGAATTCTTTTCATAATTCTTGTCATGAAGCAGCTTTACGATTTACAAAAAAAAAAAAAAAAAAAAAATTGGAGAAATAGTTTTGGTGATGTTATGTTGTTTATTTTTCAGTTAAATTAGTACAATTTTTGCAGAGCACTGACAGGGAAGGTTAATTCTTAACAAATTCAAGTATGGTTGAATTTTTAATACCCTACACAATGCGTAACCCCAGAAGAAAAAAACATATGTTGTATCCTCTGAGAAACTTATCTCTTCGCCTAGATGAAAAAGAAACTAGGACCTTCTGGACTATGGTAAAAAATTCTAACGGAGTTTTTGCATAATTGAGGAATGCCTTGTGTCTAAAAATATCTTTAAGAGGTCTTCAGCCTATTGAATATTTTCGCGACATCTTCTGTAGATGGAATGTTTTAAATTGAGTGTGCAGGGTGCGAAGTTATACATATAAACAATTGAAGACCTTCAGAAGAGCTTATGAAGCATTCTGATGGGAAATGGTCTTCTACATATGGAATGCTTTTAGAGGTTTCTATTTAGGTTTTCTATCATCAAAATGGGTTTATATTATATTATTTCAATGAATTCTCTGCGAAGTATTCGACTGAGATTGAGACATCTGCAAAAAATGGTATTTCATGCCCTAAACAAATACGTTGAAAGGGTCTTATAGCTTTGGGAGGCCCCAAGATTTTTTAAAACGCCGCGAAATATTGGTCCTAGACCAAACATTTAGTATACCGATCATCATATCTCGACTAGCTGAGTAATTCTCGTCCTTTATTTCCATTATAATTTGTAAACACGTTACATGCCACAGCTATAGACCCATCGTCATGAAATTTTGCATGTATGACGGATTCTGGCAAAAGAAGACTCCTATTGCTTTTGGTTAAGAGACTTTAATTATGACCATTATGGTCACGGACGACGCCTATAATTTTGGATGATGATATGATGATATTTCGAGAATGAAATGGACCGAAAATATTATTTTTGTTTGGTTTTCTAGTCCCGACACAGTTATCAGCCGTATATAATTAATTTGAATGACTATTATAATAATCAACAGTCAAATTAACCAAAACTTGTTTGTGTACCATATCAAAATTTCAATCTTATAGACTAAATTATTACTCCGGAAAAGATACCGCACAGTCACTATTTTGAGAAGATATATGAAGTATATCATTATCGAATTGGTGCACAACAGTTGGCATTCTCTCGTTCGATTTTCGAAGCTTTTCGGCAAACAAATTATTTTGTACCACTATTAATTGACCTCCTACGTTGCTCAAGTGCTTTCTCAAGAATAACCTTCATTGGATATGGGTTTTCTTCGAAGAGCGACACGGTTGGTGCGGCACCCGACCAAATCTTAAAAACGTATTTTGAACTAGATCTCTATCTCATGTTATGATCATTATCTGGCATTATGCTTTCACGTACGGCGTCAAAAGCTATGGGTGTGATATTTGACCAGTAATGAACCAGCTTGCAAAATTTCGAAAAGAAATTAGGGCTACAGAAAATTCGGATCGGACTTTTAGGAATCTCGAAACGAAATTAAAAACTTAAAAAACCTGCGGCTAGGAAAAGAGGGAAAGATAAATCCATTATTTTTTTATCGAAATAATCGAAGTTGACCGGCATGTTAACAGTCGTAACATCACCCAGGAGCTAAAAATCTACCATAAAACTCTTTTAAAACATTTACACAAAGCTGGAAAAATAAGCTTGATGTTTGTATGCCACACCAATTAACAGAAATAAATAGGACGGATCGAATTTCCATCTGCGAAGCCTTGGCCAAAAATAATGAGATAGACCCATTTCTTAAACGGACGATAACTGGAGATGAGGAATGGATCACATACAATAACCATGTGCGAAAACGATCGCGGTAAAAGAGCAGTGAAGCCCTCAAACGGTGGCCAAACCAGGACTAACCTCCGGGAAAGTTCTGCTATGCATTTGGTGGTACTGGAAGGGGATAATTTTGAGATCTACTGTCACAAAACTGGACTTCGGAACTGGAACTTCGGGAGCTTGGTTGGGAAGTTGTGATGCGTACAGTCGGACTTTTCAACTTTTTTTCTTGCATTGCAAAATTTCTTTAATGATAAAAAATTGGTATCTAGATATGATTGTGAAAATCGACTACTAGAGTATATTGCAAATAGAGAGCGGGACTTTTATGCGAGAAGCATTATGAAGTTACTTTTAAAATGGCAACAAATCATACAACAAAACGGTGCATATTTGTCACAAATCGGACATTCCAAAGCATGCTAAATAAATTCCTATAGTTCATATAAAAAATAATGGATTTATTTTTCCCCAACCTAATATTATATGCCTATATTGATAATTATATGTAAGGCCAAATAGCAGCCATTTCAGATCGATGAGATGTAAAGGTTAGAGGACTTCTGGGTCGCAGGGTCGCGCAGTTTACCAAACCTAAGAACAACGGAGAATATTTCATCTTTAGCCCAGTCAAGTCCAGAAGGCCCATCATCACTTTTGCATCTTTTGGTTATAAAGTGGACATCAAACCTTAAGTATCCTCATTGAGGTTGTCACATAAGCCCATTGAGATTTAATCGGAAATAGTTTTTAACCTTTGAGAATTCTAGGCTAGAAACTTTAGAGCATGAAGGAAGATCTTCTGCTCTTTGAGAGTAGAAATTGGCAAATTGCTAATATAATTTTATTTGAAAACAAGTAAAAACGTGGTAAAATTTGGCATGGTCCAACCCTATTTATCCTCCACCAGGCGTGGTGCATTCAAAAGGCATTAAAAAATTAAATATCAAATTACAGTCAGTGAGGATAAAACCAGGCTAGCAATTTAAAAAATACTGAAAATAAAGCGGCACAATTGTTGAGGGATAGAATAAAAAAATGGTAGCGATCTTTATATGGGGACTATATCAAAAAATGTCCGTGTAGGGATTGTTTGTGCAGATGTATTTGTTACCGAAATACCAATTTAGCACCTTTTTGTTTGAGAATGCGGCTAAAACCCTCAAAATATCGAAATTTGAGCCAGACCTTTATATGGGCGATATGTTAGAACATGAATCTACAAAATTCATTTTTTTCGCATGCCATTCATCAAAACATAGAAATGCCAAATTAGTGGAAAAATACGACTAAACCCCTAAAATTACCGAAAATAGGTAGGGACCTTTATATGGGGGCTACGTCATATGCACAAATGTATATCAGCCCCTAAGGCTTTGAAATTCCAAACTAAAGCCTTTTCGGTTGGAAAAGGCCCTCAAAATTTATAAACATTTATCGGTACCTTGATATGAAAGCTAGGACAAAACGTGGATGGGCCACATCTCAAACATCCTATGAGTAATATCAATGCCAGTGCAAAATTACAAAAATACTGAAAGTAGGAAAAGTTCTTTATTGAGGAGAAAAATATCTTAAGAATTTGCCAGCAGCCATCTTATCCTTTCAATATTCAAAAATTGATTAGACGTAGGATATTTGGTATAGCGTCTATATTAACACGTGAAAGTCTATTCGAAATGCGAAAGTCTATTCGAAAACATTGACCGATATAACCAATTTTTAATAACAACAAGTTTAGGATTATTAGCAATGCATGAACCTGAATTCAAAACTTTACTTCCAATATTGCGAGAACTATTGGCTACAGATGGATTTGAAATGAGCATATATAATATTTTTATAAGAGTTTCCGCAGCAAACCGAATAACGAATTCAATATACATTCACCTATTTATGAAGGGTACCTAAAAACGTTTCTCCTTCATGGCGTTCCTTCATTTTTAGAGAAGGTATTAAATTTATAGTTTTGTTCTTTATTTTTTTGATTTTGGGTTGTAAAAACGAGCAGCAGCTTTTTCTCTTTGTGCTTGCTTGTACGGTATGCAGTTTTGACGATGCATGTGTTAAGGTTTTTTAGTATTCGTTTAACTATTACGGAGTTTCAGGAATGATTTTTGGGTTTGCTTGGATAAATAAAACTGAAATAGCAAAGCTGCTAGAGTAGTCGTCAGTCAATGCAAATGGAAATTGCAAAGATAATAATTCCAAACGAAATAATCGTAAAGTATTCAAGATGAAATAGCAAAAATAAGCATTAGGATTTTATAATCCAAAAAGGGGTTTTTAAAATCAAAGGAAAAATAAACAAAAACTAAATGAAAAAAGAAATTTCTTTGATTTATAAATAAATGTATTGTATTAAAAAAGAAATAGCTAAACTATTAAAATAAGAATTAAAATTTAAAACCCTAAGAGGGTTGTAAAATATAAAAAAAAAACTATAATACCCTTACAATATAGTCGGGTGGGATACAAATATCCCAAGCATGATAAGCATATTTTAATTGAGTTTTAACAAAGGATTCTTCTTTTTGACAATTTCCTTTAAATTAGCCATAACTTATAATAACTAAAACAATAAATTTCACAATATTCAATTTTTTTTTAAATATCCTCTTATAAAATATTCGTTGTTATCATTTTGTATGTATGTATCTGTACAATTTTTATAATAATTGCTTTCCATTCTTTGCCTTTTTCCTATCTTTACAGCTTGCATTTTTCCAATTTCCTTTTTTGTGCAGAGCAACTAATAAAAACAACTATCAACATGTCCATCTCTGATTTCCGCAAGAAGAAGTTGTTGTTCTTGTTCAACGTTTTCTTTGGTGAGTAATGGATTTTCTTTTATCTGTGTTTTTTTGTTTATTTATTTTTTATTTTATATTCTTATTAAAACTTGTATTGAAGTAAAGTCGTGTTGGGGAAATATGGAACAAGGTGATCAAATCTGAATTAGCAGGTTATTAAAGTTGATTAATTATAAAATCTTGAAAAAGAATATAAAAAATCTATTGAAACTTATGGGTATAAATTCAATTTTAAAGCTTAGCAAACCGAAATGTTTGCCGCTGTTGCGTATACGAAATTTGAAGGACAAAATAGATCAGCACTCATACGCCCAACAGTTTCTGATTTTATATACAATGAACTCTCGATTGGATTGGACCAGTTTTTTTTTTAACGCCAATTTCCTGATATTTTCAATACTTTAATGTCAATTTGCGTGTACACATTATCAAGAGTTCACTGTATTTTAAAAAATAAATAGAATTGAGTGTACATTTATTTTCTATTCCATTTTTCTCGATATATTTACCAGAGTTCCCATGAAGTATCTACGTATTCCTGCTTCAAATAAAATCCCATATCGATTTAATGACCTCCGTCTTTTGAAATCCCGATTGAGCTCGTAATAATTAGGATACAACTTTAAAACTTTTGAACATACATTGCTATTATTTCTAGAATGTCAGTCCAAGTTTTGGTATTGCCCCATATAGTGGTATCCCTTAATTAGTTCCTATAATTTGATATTTTGAGTTCCCTTTGGATATCCAGACTTTCAACATAAATGTACTACGGCATAGCCGCCATAAAAAAGTCCACGTCGTATAATACATAATTTCTTGCACTTCGTGTTCTCATAGAACCGAAGACCTTAGCACAATTTTCCATATTTTGAACTTCGTAGTCGCATTTTTTGACAACATATTTGGTATAATTTATCATGAATAATTCTCAGATTTAAACCAGTGAGGAAAGTTCAAAAGTCAGACGGAGCCGACTATATGATACCCCTCACCACTTTGGGTACCTAGAAAAGATGTTCATACGAACCATATCCTATCGATAGAAAAGAATGGAATCGAACAAAATTTAATATATGTGATCTACATGAATCAACCTATGCTAAAATCGGGCATTAATATATATGTGGGAGCTATATTTGAATTTTAACCGATTTCGACGAGACTTCGCACACAGGTATAGTATTCCAAATTTCGTCTTAAACATTGAGATTTTAGTGCACCATTTACATGAAATCGGATGAACATATATACGGGACCTATATCTAAATCTGAATGGATTTAAACGAAACCTCGCGCACTTCATTCCAGACTCAATTTATTACGCTATGCTGAATTTCGTGCAAATCGAATGAAATATAGAGGGAGTGTCGCACCATTTACTTAAAATCGGACGAAAATATATATTGGAGCTATACCTAAATCTGAACCGATTTCTTCATAATCGTAGAAACATTGGGATTTCAGTGCACTATTTACATACATAGACTCAATTGGATACGCTATGCTCAATTTTGAGTAAATCGAAAAAAATATAGGGGCTTTACATAAAATAAGGCGAAAATATATTTGGGAGCAATATCTAAATCGATTTCAATGAAACTTAGCACTCATCATTCTAGACATAATTTGATGCGCTATGCAAAATTTGGTCTCAATCGAATATATATTGGAAGTTTGGTGCGCCATTTACATAACATCGGATGAACATATGTATGTCATCATATATATATATCATATAGGTCAATGTGTACTTAATTCAGTACGCCACGTTCAATTTTGGAATCAGGCAAACCTATACATGGTAGCTATATATAAATCTGAACTTATTTTTTTTAAATTTCAATAGGGCTCGTGCCAAATTTCATCTCATTCGGATCATAAATGCGACCTGTAATCTGTTTACAATTTAACATGGACAGACAGACAAACGGACGAACGGATCGTAAATCGACTCGGAAAGTGATTGTATGTATATTCGCAAAAGTAACTATGGGTCTACCTCGTTTCCTTTTGTCTGTTACAAAGATATGCACAAAGACATAATACCATAATAATTCAATTTTAGAAAAAAAACCTGAGCTGATCCGCTATCGTTTTGCTCAATCCATGATTGAATTTTCCACAATTTTGTGCGTTTCTGACGAGTTGCTTTGTGCATATGTACCATTCCTTATTGGCCATAGGATCTGCAGCCGAAGAAAATAGTGAGCAAAACCTTTACATTTGGCCGAACTTGACGTCTTTTTTTGTCTTGGCTCCTCTTGATGTTTCCATTGGGATGATAGGGTTTTGGCTTTCATGCCGTATCTAGGGCGTTATTTTTGCTCAAAAGTTCGCAATCTGAAACAATCATACTATTCAATTCAAAGTCCTCAAATATTGCAGATTACAAACGAAATTTTGTATATTCAAAACCGTGTTCTTATTTCATTCTCCCATTCCACATGTTGCGTATACGTAATGAATTACACTATAAATATCAGTCATACGTCCCTATTACACTTAACATTACTATAAAATGTTGATAGTCAATTTGAACTGCTTGGGCACATCTATATTTACAATCAATACTTGGCATCCAACCAAGTAAATGTTAACTAGTAAGCTAACGAAAATATTTATTAACTACCCTAACCTCAGAATTTTGTTCGTCTACCAATGAATTTATGGTTGTCATTTTTTATTGATTTTTTATAACATTGTTGTTGTATTTTTTTTAAATACTGTGTCCACTGACACCAGATATGTCTCTTGGCATATGTTGCGTATTGTTAACATGAATCACACGTATAGGTCTTAGAGTACTTGAAAGCACTTGGGAAAACCTCCCTCAGATCACACACATACATGTTTTTAGAAATCCTCAAAGTAACACAACACACAGCACTTATCACCCTTTCCAAAGGCCGCATGCATTTTTTTGCCATCCTACAATATTTACTTTCCTTTCTAGCAAATAGTCTAGCCAGCAATTGATACTTAGACATACTCAAAGTAATAATCCTCTGGTATCCTCTCAAACCAATTTATCAGAAAAATATTTATTAACTGCACTATCCTGAGCATACTTAAAATCAGACAAGTTTTGTTCACCTCTTTATATGTCATACATATAAAGACATGTTCAAAGTAACAATTTTCTACAGCACTAGCTTTTCAAAAAGATACATTTCATTTTGGCCCAGATCCGACAATAAATACTTAGACACCCTCAACGAAAAAAATCAATATTTGGCACTAACCTACGCTATGTTGTGTGTTACTAATGAGCCGCAAATTTTTCATTGATTTTTATTATATTTTCTTAGGCTTTTTTCTAAACACTGTTACCTCTGTGGCACCCAATAAGTCCTGTGGCATAGGTTGCGTATTAGTAACATCAATACGTATAACCCTGAGAATACTTGAAATCACTTTAGGCCAGCCTTTACATTACATAAAAATGTGTTAAGACAACTTCAAAATAAAAGTCCCACATGACTTGATTCTCTTTCAGAAGACAGCCAGGAATTTTGCGTCAAATCTTTACTTAAAAAAAATCGCCCGTCAATAAATACTTAGATATTCTCGAACTAAGAATCAATAATCTGCCTTCGTGCTATTTGTGTAAATTTATTGTTCTTTTCATTTTGTTAGTGGCTACTTTCCATTTTTGGATTTTTTATAGATACTGTGTCCATTTGGCAGCCGATATGAATTCCGACATTTGTTGCGTATAAGTAACATCAATATGTATACGCCTAAGAATACTTCAAATCTCTTACGGTCACCCTCTGCAATTCTCATAAATGTATTCAGACATCTTCAAAGTAAAAACCCCGCAACACGTATATGCAAAATTTACCAAATGGTCTGGCCCTCAATAAATACTTAGACATCCTCAAAGTAACAATCAATATTTTGCATTGTTTCATGCCAATGTAGAAAAATATATTTATAAACTACCCTAACCTGAGATCGGTTCTGTTAACAATGAATTTATAGTTGTCTACGTTCTATTATTGATTTTTTTAAACATTTCCGTTTTCCTTTTTATAGAAACACTGTGTCCATTCGCAACGAATATATATTTTGCCATATCCCGCGTATTAGTAACATGAATACGTATACGCCTAAGTACACATGAAATTAATTTTTATCCACCGTTTAAAGTTCACATAAATGTATGTAGACATATTTAAAGGAAGAAACTAGCAGTAATTATTTTTTTCATTTTGGCTACAACAAACAATATTTGTAAGTGTAGCCATCAACAATTGTTAAAGACATCCTATTTCGAACTGAATCCGGTAATAGATATAAAGTGCCTTAATAAAATTTTACAATTCAATATTCTTTGAATTTTTTTGTTTTACAAAAATAATTAAACAGATAATATTCCCGGAAATTAACACCACATTGATGGCATTCATTATAATTGCACCATACACACACATACAGCATACAAATAACTCCCCAAACACATACTACATACATACATTCGCCATCGACTGACAACTGCTGGTCTAATTAATGCAATAA